>NC_044244.1:148407874-148505374 GCF_003957555.1 Calypte anna
TTTCAAAAAAAACCTTGGCAAACACTGAGCTACCAAGCCATGGAGTTATTATTACACCTGTGCCAATTAAATAGACAACAAAAAGAGTTTTTAAAAATCTCTTTAGAATTTTTTCAGGCCTTTTCTAACATTCCATCCAAATTGTAAATGTTAAATTGTAGTAAAGGAAAGCACTGAAAAATTGAAACCAGATCTTGGTGGCTTAAACAAGCTGAAGTCAAAGTTTCAATACTTTCACATAAAAAACTCATGCTGATGTTATGTGCCTGCAAAAAAATTTGAAATTTTCTTGAGTCTGCTGTCCAACTGAAAGGCCTCCCATCAGAAATGTTTTGTATTCATAAAGCTATTCAGAGCAAGCAGTTTCACATGCTCTAAAAAGCTGCATGTGAAGAGAGAAGACGTGCATATAACCAACAAAAAAATGTTTTTATCCACCCCATACTCAATATAATGCAATATAAACTCCATTATTTACTTCATTTGTGTATTTTGGGGACAGTAATATATGGTAAGCCTTATTAGTGCTTTACATTGACATCTGTATGTGGAAGACATACTCAGAAGTTTGTCTTACCACAGGATGTAAATTATCACTGACCTACTGAAAAGAGAGTTTCAGACTGTGGCTGGGAATACCAGGAGTGGGGATGTCCCTGCAGGCCAGACAGTCTTTGAGAATCTTTTTTAATGCTCATTGTAAATCCTGAAAATGTACAGAAAACTCCAGTTTCTGTGATGCTTTACAAACCACAGGAATATATTTAACACATTAATAAAGGGGAAAAAAAAGCCAAACAAACCCCAGGAACAATCCAGTTCCTGTCATCTCTCTTGATTTTTCACTTAGTAGACTTCTTTATGGATTAAAAAACTTTTTTTCTTCTTCTTCTTGTAAAGAGTGTTCATTGAAGCTTGGCCAATAGATGGTATCACCCTTTCCAAAGTCTATGCTATGGGAGGCCTATGGAAGCATATCTGCTCAAGGCATTCATGCAAATTATTACTTACTGCCCTATATGCTCATAAATTAATAGCTTCTCTGTGGATGAAAAACAGAAATTAGACAACCATTAAGGCTGAACAATGTATAAAGAATATTAAATATTAATATATGAAATGAAAAAATATTGCAAGAGATATGAATAGATATGCCAGGAGCATAACAAGCCAAACCTAGGAATGTAAATAATAAAAACATGTTTTCAGCTAGATATTCTGGATGGTTTAGTATTCAAATTAAAGTTTGTTTTCCCATTCAATAAAAACAAAACGAAAGTATTTACCGTTGTTGCCTTATTTGCATGAGAGTTCATTTTCCTCCTGCAAACAGAAACAGATCTTGAAGTGGAGGTGAATCAGGATGGGAAGGCCACTTTCTCACCAGTGTGTTTTTCAAGGAGCATTTCAGTGAGGTGTGGATGGCAGACCTGCAGGTTCAAGAGCAAGAATGCCCCTGACGATTTGCAGTGTTATTTGAATGAATAATTGCAAAGCCAGCTTGTGCATTTTAATGGCTTGTGTCGGCAGCAGCTATAAAATTGAAATGGAAATTGGATGAAGAGTTTACTTAATAGTAGGATAAGGTTGCCTGTTGCTAAAGTATTGTGGCTGGCTGCATGTGTCATTTGTCTCTGGCAAGGATGCCTCTCGTTAGAGCCCCACCGGAGCCACAGAACCCATCATTTCACGTGGTGCAGCAACCATGAACAATCATGTCAAAAAGACACGATTTCTTTGAGGATCCAAGTTCATTTTTAAAATTCATTTCACTCCAACCAGCTTCAGCTTATTTCTGCTAATTCTGAACTAAATGTTACCGTTCTGTGCAGAACTATTCCAGAGGTACTCTCTGTAGATTTTGACCTTGACCAGATCACTTCAGCCAGACCAGTCCTTGGTTCAGCCTCTTGTTAGGTCTTTAGGAGTGACAAGGTGAGGCCACACCTCGAGTAATGTGTCCAGTTCTGGGCCCCTCAGTTCAGGAAGGAGATTGAGGTCCTGGAGCAGGTCCAAAGGAGGGCAACCAGGCTGCTGAAGGGACTTGAGCACAGACCCTATGAGGAGAGGCTGAGGGAGCTGGGGGTGTTCACCCTGGAGAAGAGGAGGCTCAGGGGAGACCTCATCACTCTCTACAACTCCCTGAAAGGAGGCTGGAGTGAGGTGGGGGTTGGTCTCTTTTCCCAGGCAACTCTCAGCAAGACAAGAGGGCACGGTCTTAAGTTGTGCCAGGGGAGGTTTAGGTTGGATATTAGAAAGAATTTCTTTACGGAGAGGGTGATCAGGCATTGGAATGGGCTGCCCAGGGAAGTAGTGGATTCTCCATCCCTGGAGATATTTAAAAAGAGACTGGATGTGGCACTCAGTGCCATGGTCTGGTAACTGCAACGGTGGTTCAAGGGTTGGACTCGATGATCTCAGAGGTCCCTTCCAACCCAGCCAATTCTGTGATTCTATGATTCATTATAAACAGACATTCAGTGAAGCACTGGATGGAGCACGCCCTTGCTCCCAGAGACTCAATTTTATATAGTTTCATTTGGCCATGATGATGTTCATTTCTAAGAGCTCAGGCTGGACTGTATCTCAGGGTGCTTTCCAGGAACTCTGGAGCCACTGCTGCCTAAACCCTTGGTGTGGATGCTGCCAAGACACAACAGCATGTCACTTCTAAATTGTATACATAGGGTTGTATGGGCTTTGCTTTAGTTAGGGTATTGAATCTGGGCTGTACCCATGCTGTGGGCTCTGTTGTGAGATTCACAGGAGTGAGCAAACATGCAGTAATCTGGTATTTTTGGAGGAGGCAGAAACTTTTCTCAGGATAATCCCAAAAACAGTCTGACAAGCACAGATATTTGAGAATTTTGGATCAAGATGCTTGGTTTCACCAGCACACACAGACACACTCGTTGTTTAAATAGGGACTAATTGATAGCAAACCCTGGCTCAGAAAATTATTAATTGCTGAAGCTTTTGATTAATATCTATCATGGAAAAATCCCAACCTCTTCCCAAAATCTTAGGAAGGAAAACTCTTAGCTCTGCCTGCATTTTGAAAAAAATCTGAATCATGACTACATTTTAATGCTGGTAGGGAAAATGATTCAAAATTACTCCTGTATTACTATATAACACAATACGTCCACAAGGCAAGATACCAATCCTTCTAAAAGCACATGAGAGTAAAGTCCAGCTGCTGTAGTGCTGAGGGATGTGTCCAATATTGAGAAAATCCAAAAATAACATTGTGCAACTGTACTATCAGACATAAGGTCAATCAGGTTCAGCTCCAAAGGAGGTGGCATCTGTTACCTACCTCATGTTTTAGTAAATAGTCTGGTTTTTATGTGACAAGTGCAAACACAGATACAAATTAATGGGGAAAAAAAAGCCCCAATTGTCCATTTGTGTCACATTGCAAACTGCTGGGTGAAAAACAGCCCAGCATCATTTAATCATCCTGTTTTCCCTTTCCTTTTTTACTCATTACATTCATTACTGGTCACAAAAGACTGCTCACAAAACAGCTAGTGATTTTAATTTAATGCATCCTTTCTAAAACCTGCAGGGAAATTAAAGGAGGGAGTAACCTGGAGAGAGATGGGGAGCAGGAGGGGAAAATGGGGCTTGGCACATCTGAAGCTTTAAATGCTAATAGTCAAACATTTCCCAAATAGATCTGAGCTGACCCTAAACACATTGGGAGGGCTTAACTCATTAGTTTGCAAATTGAGTCAAATTGACACGAGGAGTTTCCTTGCAGTGCCTTTAAATCTCTGATGGAGGCTGGTGAGTGACCTCTCAATCTGACAGGCCAGCACTTGCCAAACCATCTCAGTATCACAAAATCCAATAAAACAAAGTACCCAGGCAGATCACCAGGGACCGGTGTAGGTTTTTTCCCCACATGATGAAAAAGGTTGTTGTTGCCACCTCCACCTACATTCACATGCATCATTGATTCACAAAGGGATAACTAAATAAGAGAGCAGTAATCTAATCAGGACAGGGTGTGATATTTGGAAAGCTTGACGATATTTGATTTGGGCTGTAGAAAGCCCGTGGACCACAGCTCACCTGGGAGGTTCTGCCTTAGCAAAAGGCACCCTTCCAAATTGTTCCACACCAGCCAGCATCGTTGTGCTGGTAGATTTGTTCCATCCAGTTCAATTTCCTGATCTGCTGAAAGTAATAGAAAGGCTCCAAGGGTGACAACAGAGAAATATGCACCATGAAGGAGGCAGAAATGGGCTGTGCTGGCATGTACATGACCTAGGAGAGGGCACAGCTCACTGCAGCAGAAGGGATCAGATTTATCTCACAAGCAAGGTGTTCACACCAGGGTGTTTGCCTGGCAGCTGGGTGGCTAAGAGGGATCTGCCAAGGGTTGCCCTAGTGCATTTCTTCATAATACCCATAATATTTAAGCAGGGGAGATGATCTCTATGTTTCTCCTTCCATTTTAGGAAGAGAAAAAGGAGTCATGTCCATGAAGCAGAATTTGCTGAAGGATCTTCTGTAAAGACAGGGGTGTCTGAGCTCCCTCAACCCCTCTGACCACATCTCCATTTCATCACCCAGCTCACTCCAGGCTGCTGCACACTTGTTTGCCCAAACCCAGACATTCTGGGTGACAAAAAAAAAAAAACAGCTTTCTGCTTTGCCAGCCCCCTCTGAGACCTATTTGCCTCCTCTTTATTTTATTTTTTTTTTATTCACTAGCTTTCTTCTTCTGGCTAGAAATGATGAGGGAAGAAAAGCCCTGCACCTACAAACAAGCTCCAAAAGGCCTTGATGGCTCCGCTGTCTATTACCTGGTGTCTGATTTTGACAGCAGGTTGTCAAGGATGCATCACAACAAAAGTGTAAGAGTTCTACCTAGTTTACAGAAATAATATCAACGCAACCTGGGAAAAACAAAACAACAAGCAAATTAGAAAAGTCTGAAAGAGCTGTTTAAATAGGATTTTAACAAGACAGACTTGTCCAAAGCATGAAAAGTCCTCCAGCACACCCATATATGTATCATCCTTAGGATGTAGTCCAAAGTCTTGGCTCAACTTCCAAGTTCCTTGATTTGGAAATCAGTGTCACTGCTTAGTTTTCTCCTTTTCATATTCCAGGTGTGTTTCTGGAGTTTACTCAAGGATCTCCATAAGACTGCAGATGTATTCTCACATGTTTGACTCCCTTCTTCCAGAAACATATCTGCTGTGATGCCCTAGTTGAGTAACTCATGAGTTACCAGCTAAATGCTCACTTGTAACCATAATCAAGGAATGAAGACAAACAGCCTTGGGAGAGCAGTTGAGGCAATGCAGTTCTTCTGACAGACCACGTCCTAAAGTACAGTTCTGTTAAACACAAAAGGGAAAAACATGTCCTTCAGAAACATTCTTCTGCATCCTGACACAAAGGATATGGATTTGGGAATTAACTACCTCTGGCTAGCTGAAGAGTGAAGGTGCCTCAAAGCTGGCTCATTTTGATTGCTCCTCTCCCCACAGGAAATTCTTCCTCTCCAGGCTGCCTGTTTAGCCCTCATTTACTTGCTGAGGAGGAAACTCTCCTGCCTATATCCCACAGTAAGAACTGGTGCTCTGGTAGCTATTGCAGGTTAGGTTTACACCTTCTGCTCTCTTACAGTAACTTGTTTGTGTGTCCCTCCCATATACCTGGAAAATTAATCTGGCAGCAAAAATAAGGACAGTGAGCTAGGTCTAATGAAGGATTCAGAACTTCCAGACCTAGTTGTCTGCCTGGTGTAGAGACCAGAGCCCAGCTTATGAGTTCAAAACCTCAAGTCAATGTCACTGTCACATCCAACATCAGGTACCATGGTTTGTGCTGTTGCTGGCTCAGTATTGCCTATTGGGTGCCCACAAGTCAAATTTTTGGGGGCTGTGACATGAACTGTGTCCCCTTTAGCTTGACTCATTATCCACCAGAATCATTCTGCAATGCAAACTGGTTTTGTTATCCTGTCTGGAGTTCCTCTTTCCCCCTTGAAATTAATTTTGATAAATAACTGTACACAATTTTCCTCTTTTTTTGTTGTTGTTTTTTGGCAAGTGGGGCATTCTTTGGGGAAAGGTGGGGAGGGGAAAGGCCATAGGAAATGAGATGTTGAGTATGTCAATCTGCTCTGCTGACTTCATTGCTCCTTTGCTCTCCTTTACCTTTTACTAATGGGTGTTATACTTCCCTTTTTTTTTTTTCCCTTTATTTCTGTTTTGAAGAACTTCTGGTTGCCTTTCATGTCCCTTGCTAATAGAAATACATTCTGTGTCATAGTTGTGTCTTTTTTTTTTTTTTTTAAATTTGTTTCTGTCATATAACCCTCAGTTTGGTGGGAGAATTTTAACAAGGGGGTTTCCAAGAGGCTTTGCAGCTTCTCCTGCCAATGCAGCAAACTATTGTGTTGTAAACACATCCAGGGCTGCCTGACGATTCTGGGTTATTGTGTTCCTCATACTAATTAGCCTCTACAGGGAGAGAGTGTGCAGAAACATCGTAAAAAACCTTGTCTTTCTTCCTCCAGCTTTTTGTTCCATTCTTACATTCTCAGAGTCCAGCTTTTCGCCACTTCTCAGCATCTCAGGCACTGCACAGCCCTTTTTTTTTTTTTGTCTGCCTCCTCTTTTGCAACAAATGTGGCCTCTGGTTCCCTCACCTCCCTTCCCTGCTGACACACCTGAGGCCTCCTCTCACACTTGTTGCTCTTTTCTTCTCTGTTTCTACTGCTCGGATGCCCGTCTTGTAAAACAGCACCTGGGATAAACACCCCATTCCAGGTGTGGTCTCACACTTTTCCAGCTGCTGCCAGGCAAGAGCTTCATTTCCAAGTTCAAAACTGCTCAGCTCTCACCTTGGATAGGGTTCAGCAGCTCCATTGGGATCCTCATCTTGGTCAAGCAAGAAAAATGTTCTGGCCTGTACAAACACCCTGCTTCACCATTTGCTGCAAGGAAGTACCTTTTGTGCACACAGATTTCTATTTACCTTTTTAGACTCTGGGCACTTTAGGATAAGAACTATTCACCCTGGTCTTTTTGCAGTAGCATCCTTCATTTTATGGCTGCTGCTGTAGGATACAATAATAATTGTTAATCTGCTGAGTGCCTGAACTAGAAGAGCTTTGCTTGTGTGGCTGAGGGGACCACTTCTCCACATGGATAAAATGAAACCTGCAGGAAGAAGCTTTTGTATGAGCTTTTAAAGTTTTAGACCGCTCTGATAAATCGAGGGCCCAGTCGTGAACTCTCTTTTTGAGGCAGCCTCCCCCACTACTTTGACAGACGAGCAACCTGTATTAAGGACACTAAATTAAACCCTATCAAATTTTTAATGGCTACTTCAGCCCTGCAGAGCATCTCCCAGCCCCCAGGTACAGCAAGGTGCCTGAGTCGTGGCATGGTGCCATCCCAGTGAAGAGCCAGGCATTTGTCCCCATCCGACCCTCCACCTTTTCCCTTCCCAGTGCTGGGTGAGAGCCACCCTGGCACCCACTGCCTCGAAGAGCCAATGAAGCCAGGGTGGGCTGATGCCTGGAACCCTTATTTAAAACAGGAGGAAGACAAATGTCCCCACTGCATAGGACTCTTGGATCCCTAGCCCAGACTGTGGGGTCTGGCAGCCTATGTGTTTGCTCTCTGCTTGGCTGGAGGGAGATGAACTTTGTCAAGGGTTTAAATGGTGGAATTTGGTTCATAGTCACTATTATTATCACCAGATGAAATGTCCTACTCAGGTAAAAAATACCCTGCTGAATGGTGAATATAACATGCAAGAACAGCTCCTATATTTCATTATTTGTGGCAGGTATTTTAAAATCAACAAAACGTTTTTAAAAACCTGTACACATTTAACATCTGTTATCTCTTTTCTAATCCTTTAAATCCCTTAATTTAGTCCAAAGTTGTTTAAACTGTTATCAACCTCTTTTGAGGGCTCTACATCTTAATCACAGCTATATGACAAATATTTGATGATATAGTATGTATTTGGCAAATACTTAGGACTCAAATGATAATACCAAAACAGAGGTTTCGTATGATTACAGAGACTAAAGGACTGGAAATAAGATTTAAATGGGTCCAAGGGGCAAATTCAAAGACTTCAAACATCTTTTAGAAAACAAGATGCTGTGGTTTGGAAAAAAAAAAAAAAAATTTTCTAAAATGAATTTGCCGATGATCTCTCCCCCAGAAAAATTCTATCACTTCATCAGGCTTATTTATTTATTTAGACTGCCTTTGAAGCTCTTTTATTTTAAGGAGAAAAAAATTGAGTTCCACTGCATATATTACACAAGGGGGAAAATCACCCATGTAAAACCTCAGGGGGAACTTTCTCTTTTTTGCTTCATGAGGAGTAGACATTTCCCCAGAGCTGCTTTTGAGTTTTGTTGTAATTTGAGCCTCCAGGTAAATCCTTCTGAGAGGGAATTAAGTGCTGAGAAATGACACAGGAGGACCAGGTAGAAGTTTGCTCTCCAGAAGGAGGCAGTGAGCTTGAGGACCATCCAGCATAGCATCCACACAGTGACTGGCTCCCATCAGTGGCTAATCCCTAGGGAGATTCAGTGCTCAGTGTGGTTGCCCACATCCGAAGTGTCTGGCATGCTCAACATGTCCCCAGAGATTTGGCAAGTATGTGGGACCTCAAGGAGATTTGTGACCAGGTGCCAGGTTAGAGCTGAGGACTTGACCTCCCCTCTGCTGGGCTCACCAGGCTAAGGCAACTGTGTTTATGTGACCATATCACTGTGATTTCCAGATTTGCTCTTCCTGGAGCTGGCTTGAGCACCATGAAGCACCACCATGCTGAAGGATTCACTGTGGAATCACCAAACTGGGGAACCACTGTTCCAGGCTGGTATATCTCCTCCTCTTCTCCCTTTTTTCCAGCATGAGATAAGGTTCGGTCTGAACTTGTGGGATGCTTGTTATCTCCAAGAGCTGATGAGCCACATTTAGGATCAGGTTCTGCAACAGTTTTAATTTTTCATTCATTAATGCTTTTTAATCTTGAGTTAGATTTTGGCTACTTTGATGCCTGGAGCTAGCTGAAGGTTCAGGTGAGAGCTGGTGCCAAAAGAAGGGAGGGGAAAGGAATGCACAGCCCAGGGTGGGAAGGAGGGGAGGTCACCTTGTCCTGAGCCACCCTGCAGCAGCATTCTCTAAGGATGAGGGGTGCAAAACACCCTCAAGAAAATCTTTAGTATTATGGAGACTACAGGCACAAATTTTTCTTTTTACAGTTTGTTTTATTTTGTTTATGAAACTGATCTTCAAAGCAAGCCCATAACCAAACACAGCAAACTAGGATGCAAGGTACAGTTTTCTCTCTCATAAAAGATCCCAATTAGGGAGACAGTGCCAGGAAAACTGAAACAGAGGGGCAGACAGCACCATGGTTTGGTTCTCCTTTGGCAGGAGAATTGGTGGCTGAACAGAAGCAAAATTCAAGTCTTCAGGGCCTTGTGGACAGGATGCAGAGGGAAGCAGGAAGCCAAGAAAGGAGGACTAATGCAGGTGATGTGCTGGAGATCAGCACTGATGCTTACTCTTCCTCCTTGATGCATGTTTCACTGTGTTGCCATTGGCTCCAAAACAGTACCCATGAGTGACCCTCACACCACACCAGGCCCTCTAGAAATCCTGAAGAAGGAGTGGAAGGATATGAAGACAGGCATCAGCATGGCCAGATACATTTTCAGGTGGATTTCTGCTTGGGCTGGGACTAGAGGTGGGTATGGCATGTGCCCTTGACCCAGCTCTTCCTACCATCCCTTTTTCAACACCAGAAATCTGGTAATGTAGTCCTCACTTGAAGGGATTTACATACCAGGTGGCTTCTACTTTCTAGGACTTTTAGAGGGTTTTTTCCATCCTTTTTTTTATTTGATCTCCCTGCACAAAACCTTGAAATTGAGAAGCATCACATACTACCAAGAACACAAGAAGCACCACTGCTTGTAGATGAAACAGAACTTAGTACAACAGTGATCTGAAAGGCTGTATTTAAATAACATTTTACCAGCACTGAAACTTCCGTCTTCCCAAAAGGGAAAACCAGTCTTTGCTGGGTGTGTGCTCTGAATGAATGGGAAAGTCAGGAGCTTATGGATTCAAGTTAAGGCTTTGACTGATGTTTAGAACAATGTGACAAAAGGAAAATTCTCACAAGCAAAAGGCAGGCTTCAGCTTTCTTTCCTGCTCCCGCATTTTCCATCGGCTCCAAGCAAACTCAGCTCAGGTGTCTTGGGCTACTATAAACTTCAGAGGCAAAGTTTAACAAACAAGCTGAATCCAAAAGAGTTTTTGTTGTCAGCTATGAGAGTAAAAAAATGTTATCAGCTGTTTAAGCACTGCTGACTAATGTATATTCAAAAGCAAATCAACACAGTCTCACCCACTCTTCAAGCATCAGGGAAACCAGATGAGACCAGTGTCTCAGAGATACGGTGTCAAAAGATATTTATTTTTTTTAGACAGTAGATGGAAGGGGAGAATCACATTAAAATGTAATGTTTGTCAATGGCAATGATAAAAAAAAAAAAAAGAAAACTTCCCCGTCCATTGCTGGCTGCCGCATGCAGCAATCTGAATACACTGGTAATGTGAGGGACTGATTAGTCCTGTAAGGCTGCCTACAGGTTAGCAGGCCTCATTTCAAATCTCTGACAGCAATATGTGTCGTTTCATGCTTCATCCTCATTCCCCATGTTCAACACAAACCGGGGTCACTCTATATATGGAAATCACTGTCTTCAGGGCAAAAAAATTAAAAAAGGTGAGATTGCCGCTTTAACCTCACTGGCCTCAGAAAATATGTTTTAGTCTGATACATTATACTAGTAGGAATTATTTATCAAGAAGATACAAGCTCGATATTTCAGAAATAATGAGATGTTCTGGTTTTGCAGCTGAAATTTTATGGTCCAGAGAGCATCAGCTATGAATCCAGAGAATGAAGTAAACTCGCAATGGATGATACACAGCGTGTGGCTGAAGCAAAATGGCTGTGTAAAGGGTAATATGAAAGTTATAACACAGCACAAAGCTTACTATATCTAAAGTGCCTTTGTTGCCGGAGACACTTGCTCAGAAGACAGTGCAGGCACGACGTGCTCACAGCATTTGTGCAAGAAAGTTTTGCCTGGGAAAGAAATTGCCCAATGAGAAACTTTAGTTGGTAACCCTCAGATCCTGTGATTTATAAGACCTACTGAAGAATTCATGGCAAGATAATTTGATAGCAAAAATGCAGTGATCAAATGCTTGCTGTAGAGAGATTAGTTAGGATGCAACAAAGGCTGGAGGTTCTTTCCCAGTATGAGGTGGCTTTTCACTTGTACCTTTTTTTTGCTAGAACAAAAGTAGGTGTATAAAGCTGTCAATGTTGTTTTACACCACTGTGCCATAGCAAAAATACCTGTGATTTGAATAAGATCATGAGGGAGCTATGTCTGAGCTCCATATAGCTTTGTATGATTTGGCTTAGTTTTCTTGCTTGCTTGATCACACAAGCTGTACAAGGAACTTCCATTTGGTCTTTTAATAGTCCTGGATTATGGTGCAGCAGAAGAATTTCAATGTCAGACACAGGATCAGTTATTCTTTTAATACTGCAGTCAAAAGTAATTAATTCATTTGACATAGCTTGTGGGGTTTATAAGCTCCTCGTGGTCTCATGGGGACAGGAGCACAGCCATGAAGAGTCGTGCTCAGCCCTTGCAGCTCCTCACATCCCTACGAGACCAGTGTGCAAGGGCTTTGTAGCTACCACAGGTAGCAGGGCTTAGACTAGGAACTCATCCCCTGACAGTGCCCTGCCCTTTCATCACCCAGCCCTTTCCCACACCTGATTCCCTTGCTACTGGCACAGGTTGGGTGGCAGTATATAATCTCCTTTTTAGAGTTTCACCACCTGAAAAATTAAAAAAACCCAAACAAACCATAAAGTTTCATAGAATGAGACCTACCACTGTCCAAGTTATTTTTTACGTGACAGTGCTGGGGAGCTAATGTGAAAAATGAGAAGGGGTACCATACCAAAAACTTTGACCATAGTAATCTGAAGCCTGGTGGCCTTGGAAAGAAATAGTGAGTGGCTCCTCTCTTTCTTTTCCCATTTCTGGCTGTTCAGGATGCTTTTCAAGCAGCACTTGACTGTGGGAAAAGGCTGTTGCTTCCCCTGAAGATGGAGGAATAAGTCACACTCTGAGCATCTTCTCAGCTCCCAGCAGTTCTGGGTTACTGAATCCACACAGCACATGCTGTTGAATACCCAGGCAGACCATTGACCGTTCAGCACATCCCCCTTCCAACCAGCAGGGATTGCCACCTTGGGGTGAGATTCACCACAGGTATCTGGGGAGAGGATAGTGAGGAGAGGTTGGTGACAGAGAACATGGTGCACATCAGTGCTGGCTAAACCCCAAGCTTCATCTGGATTGCTGAAGTGAACCACCAGAAAGAGAAACTTCAGTAAGACAGAACTAAAAAAGGAAGAATAAACCAAACATTCTGCATTGATTGGGATGCAAAGTGTGTTCAGTTTGTCAGTTTTAACTGGACTGACTCCTCAAGAAGTCTCCCTTTTTCTGACACAGGCCAGTCCAGTGATACAGTACTGACAAGGAGATGGCAGTCAGTTGTGTAGAAGCAATGGTGTCACATTGGGCTCTGTGAAGTCTCTCAGCTGGCCTTCAGCTGTGTCTTAAGAAAAGCACCAATCTTCCTCTAGTCCTGTGCTATCTTTTCCAGCCCATGCAGAAATATAGGACAGCCAAGGCATTTCACAGGCACCAAATCCTTCACTGAAGAAAGCATGTGCACTATGACTATAGCCCTCTTATATTTTCAAACATTTTATTCAGAATAAATATTTAGGGGCTCTTAATTTCATGAATAGATCATGAGACTGAGCACAACAGCCTCAAGAAAATGTAACCATGATGTGGTATTTTAAGCCATCTAGCTATGGTCCACATCCTGCATAGGTCTGCACTACTGCTCCAACTCCCCCAATCCAGACATTCCCAGAGCACCATCCCTGAACATGTTCTGGGCCTCTGGGATGACAGATCCGGAAGTATACATTTCTGTATTACTGTCTTTAGACCCACTCAATATCTACAACCTGTCCCCAAGCCAGGTTCTTTCTACAGAACCCCAGAAATCAGAGCAATCAGGTCTGGATGCTCAAGGACAGCTTTTCTAAGTGGGACCTTTGAAAAATGGAGCCACTCTTTTGAAGTGTAATTGCACCACGCATCTCACCAGTGGGACATGGCTTCCTGAAGTTGTTCTAGAAGTTCATCTCATCTATGTAGATCTTGGACTGAGAGATATTAATGAATAAAAAGAGAAGGCAGAACTTAGATGAATGACAAATTATTCTTAAGTATAATTCATAGAATCATAGAATCATAGAATTGGCTGGGTTGGAAGGGACCTCGTATGTCCATCAAGTCCAACCCTTGAACCACCGTTGCGGTTGCTAGACCATGGCACTGAGTGCCACATCCAGTCTCTTTTTAAATATCTCCAGGGACGGAGAATCCGCTACTTCCCTGGGCAGCCCATTCCAATGATGGATCACTCTCTCTATAAAGAAATTCTTTCTAATATCTAACCTAAACTTCCCCTGGCACAACTTAAGACCATGCCCTCTTGTCTTGTTGAAAGTCGTCTGGGAAAAGAGACCATCCCCCACCTGGCTACATCCTCCTTTCAGGGAGTTGTAGAGAGCGATGAGGTCTCCCCTGAGCCGCCTCCTCTTTAGGCTGAACAGCCCCAGTTCCCTCAGCCTCTCCTCATAGGGTCTGTGCTTGAGTCCCTTCACCAGCCTGGTTGCCCTCCTTTGGACCTGCTCCAGGACCTCGATATCCTTCCTAAACTGAGGGGCCCAGAACTGGACACAGAACTCAAGGTGTGGCCTCACCAGGGCTGAGTACAGGGGCAGAATCACTTCCCTGGACCTGCTGGCCACGCTGTTCCTGATACAGGCCAGGATGCCAGTGGCCTTCTTGGCCACCTGGGCACACTGCTGGCTCATGTTCAGCTTCCTGTCAATCCAGACTCCCAGGTCCCTTTCTGCCTGGCTGCTCTCCAACCACTCTGTGCCCAGCCTGGAGCTCCCCATGGGGTTGTTGTGGCCAAAGTGCAGGACCCGGCACTTGGCCGTATTGAACCTCATCCCGTTGGAATCAGCCCAACTCTCCAGTCTGTCCAGGTCCCTCTGCAGAGCCCTCCTGCCTTCCAGTTGATCCACACTTCCCCCCAGCTTAGTGTCTTTTGCATCACTTAGTGCATGGGAAAATACAGTTCAAGGGCTGTGCTTCCACTTTATTTTCACCTCTAATGCACTCATAGCAAACAGTAATGTAAACCTTAAGTGACTACTGAAATTCTAAGTCTGTAAAGTGGGTTCCGGACATGCTACCTTTGAGTATGAAGAACCTGCATCTCTTTCTCACCCAATGGCTAGAGAGAGCTCTGGTTTATCCTGTGTAAAATAACGTGTTGAATAGCAGGACAACAGCATTCAACAATGGGTAGTTTACCACAAGGACAAGCCACTGGAGGCTTCTGAATCACTGCAATGCACAGAATCACCCATCAGCTGCTCCAGCTCTGGAAAGAAGTTTTGTTACTGCTCCAGCCTTCTCGCCAGTTACTTCTTTAGAGAAGGGGTGGTACTCTCAAAGAAAGGTTTCAGGTCTGTAGGTGAGTTAGAAAACTGGAAACTGGTAAAAACTATCCTAATATGATGATAATAAAATTGCCCTGAACCTACTTCTGGGTTGTTTTTTTTCTAAATGTACAGAGATGGAACTACTTCCTGAATAAAGGGACAAATATTGGGCATCACCTGTGAGTGTATCTATAGCTGGGATGCTGGGAGTGCAATAAAGCAGTGAGATTAAGCATTTATGATGGGTATCTCAGTTTCATCTTTGTCCAATCATTGACTCCTGTGAGGAATCCCAATACCATGGCTTTTTTAGATAGTCAAAGGGGAGGAGGGGAGACTTCCAGAGTGAAGATTCATCTTGTTCAGCATCCTGACCTGGCTATATCCACTTGGTAGGTGATTTTAGGTGAAGTGAGTGTGGGTCCCCTCCTCTCTGCACAGCCTGACAATGCCTGACTGACCACAGCATGGTTGCTTTCCTTTACCCAAATACTCTGCTCCATGTTCAAACCTGTCCAGCACTGAGCACTGCCAAGGTGATATCACCCCTAAGTACAAACACAAAAAGTTTGGCTCTGAAAAGAAATTGTTTAGTATTACTGTTGTATTTGGTATTGCTTACTAGTACTTGTCCAGCTGCAGTTAATGGTGATGTTCTAATTGCTGGTAAGTATGTTGAGGTGTTCATACAAACAAGGATAAAGTTGATTCTGACACTGAAAGAATAAGAAGTAAAAAAATTACAAAATTGTGTCAAGAAAAAGGAAAGGGAGAGTTCATCTGAAGGTGACTGAATGCTGTTTCAGAGCTGCTTGTTGTTCTGTGGCTCATACTTGTGTGTATCAGTTAATATGATTGATTTTTCTTCTTTACATTTTCATCTTATTTTGAGTCCAGATTCTGTGCAGCATTTCTGTAGAAAAAATGTATTTGTGAAATGCTGATTTTCTGCAACTAGTTTCTGATTTTTCAAATTTGTCCTTCACTCCAAGGCTTTTGAGCCTCCATCAAGCAGCATTTTTGAGAGACTATGGGAAAAAAAAATCCTTACAAAACAAAAACAGTATTTTCAGAATTCCACTCTACTGCTTTCAGACTATTTCCATCAACCCTCTTATTCATTTTGATTTATTTCCATCCATAAGCAGACTAACGCTTTTCTATGCTTTTATTGTTCTTCAAGAATAGGCCTTCTATTGGAGAAAAATAATGTCTCTACGACCACCACTTTGCTCAATGCAGATCTTCATTAATCTGCAGCCACAGTACAGGCTTTTAGCAGCAAGCACTTTTGATGGGAATTGAATTTGATACTGCATTATGGTTGTAGGGCTTCTCACAATAGACTGTGTTCTTTTCTGTGTCTGTGCACAATCAGAGAGACCCAATTAAATAATTTGGTGCAATAATGGAGAACAAAAGAGTATGAGGGCTTAAAGTGAGGGCTTCAGCATTTGTATTCTCCCTTTTCTGTATCATGTTAATTAATTTGCCTGAAAACCAAAAGAAAGAACATAATGTGAAAAGCATAGCTCATCTACAACATGGAGGCACTTTAAATGCAGATACCATACCAAATCAGCATGTAACAAAGGAACATTCTTTGCATTTCCATAAGAAAAAAAAAAATAAAGTTGCCAGCTAACGTTGAGTGGTCCTGGTTGTGGCCACTGGAAAGAATGGTAGCTATTTCGGGGCAAAAAAATACCCAGTATTAACGACTGGACTGTTTGTGCCCCTCTGATAACATCTACAAATAGATAAGCAGTTTTGAAACTTAATTGGTGGGTGGAAAATGACTGGACTCAACAGAGACATCCTTCTGGACCTTCAATAAATATTTTTTTTTTAATCTTCTATGGTCTATTCTACTTTATTCTTCCTATAAAAGAGCTCAAAGCACATGCTTCCACAGAAGTCCAGCCCCTGATCTTCTGATTTAGAAACTGACCGCATGGCAATGGGGACTGGAGCAGTCTCTGCCCCACCTTCATCCCAGTCTGCAACCGAGTTTATCCAGCAGAAAAGTTCCATTCACCCCTTGCTGAAATAAATACTTTGGCTAAGCAGTCACAAAGTCCTTATTTGCTCCTCAGAGCCTGGAAGTTGAGGTCAGTGAGCTGAAATTTTTTGCAGCTCGGATGACAGGAGCTGTGCTGCGCTCTGCAGTGCTGTCTCTTCTGTCCTCCCTCTCCAAAGATGAACCACTGGCACCTGCAAAACCAGCAGCTACACATTTTTCCTGTAGTAATTCATTTAACTTATTAATTGTTTGGAGTCTTAAAAGATGCAAACCCAAGGATTATTTTGCTGTCTCTTGTTGATTAGCCATCGAAAAAAAGAATATTTGCAGAGCTGTGAGCTAAATGCATTTGTTGCTATTACCTGTTAAATACTACTTTAGGGATATTAGGGGGAATATTTTACGTAAAGATTATGAAACTTATTTCACAGAACATTAATAAAAAACATCACAGCTGGATAAAAATATGACAAAAATATGACAATATCCAATTGGGACTTCAGCCCATGTAGAAATTTACACAATTACATCTTTTTAATATAGAAAGATACATGGCTGGGTTCACTGCATCTGGCTTCTTCCCAGCTGGAAAAGAAGGAAAGCTTCCTAGCATCAGCTCTGTTGTATCCCCCCACCTCCACAGAAAGCCATTTAGTTTTGGGTTTGAACTAAACAGAAGCTTCATAACTGCAGCTATCAGGCTACCTGCACATGACACATGCTATTAAAAGTACTGCAAATGATCACCACATCACCTCTCATCAAGGTGTATCACATACCTTTGCTGCTACAGTGCCATACTTCCCAGCAGAGATGTCTTTTTATATCAACATTCCTCCTGAATACTACTTGTGTTGACAAGTTACTAGAACGAAACCTGGGTGGGAGGATCTGGAGGTATCACAAATGGCTCAGATATTTGTGGCTTTTAACCATTGCAATTAGCTGTGTATTTCCAAACAGCATTTTTCTTTTCTTTTTTTTTTTTTCTCTTTGTTTTTTCTTTTATTTTTGAAACTAGGGGTCTTATCTCCCTCCCTTAAACTTATTAAATATGTCACAGTAATAATCAGCTACTTTGTTAATTGCCATTCGTTCTTGAGCTCAGCTTTTCCAGGGAACACCACCACCAGCAATCCTGCATCAGCTACAGCACAGGAGGCTGCAGCCCTACTTACCAGCCTATTTGGTAATATGTGTAAGCTATCATGACAAGTGCTGCTCATTTTGGTAGGTCTTCAACACATAATTAAAATATATGAGGCTTACAGTTGTTGTGTTTTTACTTCCAGCACAGGGAAGCATGAAAACAGAATGTCCTCCTTGGATCTCAGCAAGTTGCTTCTGATTCAACACTTAAAAAAAAAAAAAAAAAAAAAAAAAAAAGAAGGCATTTCTTCATTTCTTCATATTCTCAGTTAATTCAGTCTAAAAGTGTCACACTTATTCAGCAGCAGTTAAAATAGGCTGTGATGAGAGCATGACAATTTCCAGCTAAACTAGAGGATAATTAGAAATGCCCCATAGCAGGCAAGTCAGTGCTTCAATTTATTTGCTGTTTATTACCAAGTCCCTGCCCCTTGGGTGTAATGACTGTAAAGCAGCACCTGCAGCTTCCCAGTGTTTGATTTAGTGCTGTAAATGGTGCTCAGAGAGTAGATTAAGCTGGAATGTGATCAAACCTTATTTGCAATCCGATTATACAAACTGCTCCTTGCACTGACCAGATTGAAGTAATTTCCCTATAGAAACGTTACACTCACTTTGGTGTAAAAATGATTAACATTTGCTGACTGTAGGTCAGCTTTTCACTTCCAGTGTAATTCTTTATCAGGCAGGATGCCCATCTTTTTCTTGTGTTTGCCACGTTTGTGTACTGCTCAGTATTTAACCAGTGCATATAATCAAACCCTTTTTTTTTCAGGTCTTGCTGATGAATGATTGCAATAAGTAAGCACTCCAACATAAGCAGATTAAACCATTTTTTCCCCCCATTTGATTGTTCAGCAGTATTGACATGCTTAATGATCTAACACAGAACTGCTACAGAATGAAGGAATTTCCATATTTTACTGAAAACAGCTATTGAGGTATTTATAAACAAACAGCCAGTACACACGTGGTGCTTTAACTTCAGTGTTGGGTAGGACTGCTGGGCACTCCTATCAGTCAAAGAACTAACCTACATTTCTTTCAAAAAGTGCCTAAATATTCCCTGCTACTACTAATCCTTTCACTCTGAAATAGTCAGAAACATAAGGCTTTTTGGTCCTCAGTAGCCTTTTTTTTTTTTTTTTACACCATATCAGGAATTCTGGATGTGAAAACTGTTTCTCAGGCAATTAGCCTCTGGTAATGAAATGCAACCAAATATATTCTGCACACTAAAGCAAACACTTGCTCTCCACATATTTCTGTGACAATCAAAGAAATATTTTAGCTTGAAATGCATTATCAAGCCTGACTCAAATACCAGCAATAACATGTTTTGTTGTATAACATTTTAAAGCTGATTTTCTACAGACGTTTAACTGTAACCCTTTAGAGACCACGGTCCTGAAGGTTTGCACAGATCACCACATTCACACCCAGACTCCTGAGCTGAGGGCTCCTGCCCCCATCAGCTGCCTTTGGTTTGCAAAACGTACTGGGAAGAGTCATGCAGACACCATCCAGGAATCCCAAAATACTCCGTGCAATCTCTTGCTGTCAAACATCCCTGCTCTCCTGGTGACAGTCAGCAAGTGGCTCCCATTCCATTCCCAAGGCAGCACCGTGCCTGTCCCAGCACAGCATGGGGGGCGTTAGGGGGACATATATATCTGACACATATATCTTCTGGCTAGTTTATACGATGCCTGACAGATTAGAATTAAGTCATGCCAAAAATATGTTACTTAACTGCAGCATTTTTAAGCTTCCTGTATCACAAGCATCAAGAAAATTAAGATATGTAAGACGGTGGGCTGAGCTATGGGTTTATTTATATACTTTTAACTTTACTACCTGACTGAAAAGTGAGAAAATTGGGTTCTAATGGATCTCTTCATCAAAGTCAATTTTATCCCAGTCCCACTGGAAAGATTTCAGACCCTTCCACCCGTGGCAGAGGGCATCAGACCAGCCCATTACGCTGCAAGAGGACTTTTTTTTTTTTCATCTTCTTTGCTGAAGATCGCAGCAATTGCCTGTAACAGAATACAAGAGAACAACAGATTGCCACAAAACCATTTGTAATGCAACTTTTCTTTGGTTTTATGGCAGCAATTTCCTTTGGACAGAGCCACCAAGTTGCAACGATGGGAACATGCTGTAGAGCCATATGAGGATGCTGCACCAATCACCGGGTTCATAAAGATAGCTCCTCATCGTAAAACTGAGGAGAAGCATTTTGATGGCCCCAAATATGAAATTATGCTGCTTAGGCTGCTTGGTGTCTCACAAATTAAGCTCTTTTCCTTCTGGCCCCGTGCAATGTCAAAAAAGAAATATCGCATAGTTGCTTTGCACTTTCACAGGGGGAAAACCAGAGATCAAATGACACCCCCATTCCTAAAGTCCTAGCGAATGAGCAGGCAATGTATATCTTGTCCATATGGAGAAGAGGGCTGAGGTGACAGGGCTGTCATGCAGGGCAGCACAATGGGACCAGTGTCAGGGTAAGCAGAAGTCAGTATTTAAGTGCCTATAGCAACAATGTGAAGCTGTGGGACATAAAGTTCTTGTAGCTTAAATAGATTGGAAAAATGTATTTTAAGAGACTTCTGCAGACCATTTATGGGTTGAATGACTTTCTAAGCATAGGAAATACATTTTCTGCTTTAGCTGTTTCATGATCTTAGTTCTTTCTTTGATCTTCTATTTCATTTAATAAACCAAATATCACTCTTTGTTTGGTTGGTTTTTACCTTGAGGCACACCCTATTTTGAATTAATATTGATGGGAAGTTTAGACCAGATTTGAGAATCATCATACTGGGAACTGTTTGATATTGATAGGTATTGATAGGCTGTGTGGGGATGGGAGGTAAGAGTTCAAGCCTCTGGGCCTGACAGCTTTCACTCAGGGAAAACAGAACTTCTCCTTTGATGGGAATAGCCCTGAAAAAGGATCTCAGAAATTGTGCCTGATTCTGGGAAACAATTCCTTTTTTAAGGAAAAAAAAAAAAAAAGAGGGGGGAGGAAGATAAGGCCATCTTTGGGAATGCTAGTTTTTTTCTAAGTTTGACATTTGTTATGTAAAAATCTTCTGCTCAAGTAGTACAGCAATCCAGACTGCCACGCTGAATTTTCCTGCTGTGTTATTTTCCATGTTGTGCTGGCTGTCTCCCCACACCCTGCTCCTGCAGTCATTTTCTGTGTGTTTTGCCTGCCTTTATTTAGGCCAGCAAAAGAGATTTTACAGGGCTAACAACAATCCCCTGGGCCTGGTTACATCTGAGTTAAAGCTTGTCTTTAATTTGTACCTACCCTTCAGAGTGGGGGGATGTTCAGGAAAGGTTCCAGAGGTTGTGTCAGGGGGAGGGAGCTGCTTTTCCCAGGGAACTGCCTCTTCCATTACCCGCTCACTCGCTCCGGCAGCCGGCGTGGGTGGAAAGGGGAAGGACAACCTAATATTGATTGCAATGATTTCAAATGAGGTGATGATCTGTTTTTTCTTCAGCAGGGAGTGGAACACAGGGAGCTGTACATTTAGCAGGATGGTTATTATTATTATTATTTGTACAGTGGTCCTCTTCACGCCTGCGGTCATTACCTCGCCACCGTATTTCCCAAGCTCTTCAGAGGCTGCCCTCTGTTTCCAAGTGGAGCATATGGTGAGTGCTGAGGGATTTAAGTACTTCAGATAAATGAAGACAAATGGCCCAGTGAAGGCTTTCAGGTGTGGCTGGAGGCCGAGGAGACAAAGAATTGGTCTGGGGATGTGCTAGTCTTATATCTTTCAAAAACTGGTCCTAGCTGAAGCTATTCACATGAGGCACCTTGAAACTAATTTGGAATACCAATTTAAAATCTTACTTAGAGAAATTAAATTTCATATTAGTTAGGTTACCCTGAGTGCCACGAGGCTTTGCTGTCCTTACTGGGACCTCCCATTCCCCCACCCATTGGGGTGGCATTCCTAGCCATAAGGTCTCTTCAGCTCTCTGCCCCTTGCCCCCTCCTGGGGCAGATGCACTCCTCCTGTGAGCTCAGGTGTCCATGGGCAGGGAGGTGGGGATCCACCCCATGAGTATTTTCAGAGCCTCAACAACAGCAACACTTCACATAGTGCTTCTTCTGGTGGCAAACTCTGATTCTGCAGCCTCTTCTGTTAGATTTTGGTGTCTGAATGAATCTGCTGCTTGCAGATGGTTAGGAAGTCCAGGTAAGGTTAAAACTGTATGGGCTCACATTTGCAGACCTGACTATAAAACCTCTTCTCTTCCACACTGGCTGTGCATCCCCAGGGTGGTCCTCACTGATTCCCAAACCCTGCTGTAAATTTCAGGAAGCACAAAACATAGAGTGGTTCTCATTATGTGAAAGCAACAGGTGGGCACTGCCAAATTTGTTTTTTACTCTCATTCAAGCCAAGATTTGGACCCAGATGGACAGTTCTAGAAATATAATTAAAGTTAATATCACATGCATTGAAAATGCAAGAGAGTAGTTGTTCAGGGAATCTGTGGATGCCCCTTCCCTGGAAGTGTTCAAGACAAGGTTGGATGGGGGTTTGAGCAACCTGGTCTTGTGGAAGTTGTCCCTACCCATGGTGGGGTGGTTTTAACTAGATGATCTTTAAGGTCCTGTAGAGAAACAAGATAAACCAGGTGCCTCGAGTTGCCAAAGAGTGGGTGTGAGTCCACCTGTGCCTGGTTAGGGCAGGCCCCCTATTACCAGGGGGCCAATAAAGGTGGGACACACCCACAGAGAGAAGCTCACTATTGTGTGAGGCAATGGAGAAGCCAGCAGCTCGTGGAGCCTCAGGAACAAGAAAGGCTCGTCCCACAACAAGGTCCCTTCCAACCCAAAGCATTCTGTAATTCTGAGAAATGCCTAGAAATACACCTCGTATTTCTTACATGCAGTGATGTCAAAGTTATTTGACTGAGAAGGTCACTGGCTGTATTTTAACACTTGCCCTTTCCTCTCATGGTCAACACTTTGGATACTTACATCTACAAATCGCCATGAATGGTGAGTAGTTGCCTGTTCCTATGACAAAAATTAAAGTATTTTAGTCCAGTGTGATGGCAACATCACAGCTGCGGAGAACTCAAGGGCTGGAATCCCTCTGTGTTACTCAGCTCATCTAAGCAAGCAGTTTTGTATCAGCCCCCTTCATCACTGCTACCTCTGGTTGAGTCCAAGGGCTGGTTGAGAGGTGGTTATCAGTTGCTGATAAAGTATCTGGAGTTGCAGCCTGATACAGATTAATTGCAGAGTGATCTGCAGGGGTTTGGTCCCACTGCAGAATCCAAGGGGAATATCAAGAGAATGAAGAGCCGCGTTACATTCACCACTAACCAAAGAAACTGGTCCTCTGCATTTGCTCATAGCTTTACATGGGAAAGCCTCTCCTGCTCCTCTGGAAAAAGTGGGATCGCAACAGCAGTCCTGGGAAGTTGTTTTCTTTTTCTTTCCTTTACATCCAGGCCTGAGCATTCCAGCTTTGTGAGCTCCAGGACCTAGAGAAAGAGGAACCACCTGCCCTGGGGTGCAGATGAACCTTGGAGGAAGATTGACGTACTTCTTCCTCACCTTCCTCCCTTCTTCCTAGGGCAGGCCCAGGCTCCTACAAGCACCCAGTAGTGCAAAAAAGCAGAAAAGATTAATCTTGAAGAAAATAAATTACTGTAGTAATGACATTAGCTCAGCATCGTCAGAAGCTAATTGTTGGCCTCATTAGGCAACATCATTAATACTCAGGGGTGACTGGGACATCCAGCAAAAAAAAAATGGGTGGCTTGGTACAGAAGTCTAATTAAAAATGCAATAGAAAATGCAATGGTGGGAGCTGAGGGGATAAATTCACAAGAATTTCTGCTGCCAACTTGGAGATTCCCATTTGGAAGAAAGTGAGAAGGGGAAAAACTTGGGTATGTCAGCTGGTCTGATCTTCACAACTGAGCTGCCAGTTGTGAAGCAAGCCAAGAAAAAAAAAACTACAATAAAACCCCTAAACACAAAACACAAAAACAAACAAAAAAGAAGAAAAAAGCAAGAAATAAAAAGCCAAAAGAGCCAAGAAAAAACCTCAAAGGCACTAGCCAAGATATTGCTAGTAAATTCAGGGAAATACTGAAGCCAGAACAGTGAAAGAGAAGGAAAGAGGTGCCAAATCAGGATAAATAAACCCATAATGCTGCAGCTGCTCCCAAAGCTGCCATGCAGGCAATAGGGCTGCTGGTCCCTGGGCTGGTGGGCAGAGGGACTGGGAAGAGGGGGGCACCAAGTGGGCAGGAATAAGTACAAGAAGAGGGCTGCAGGGATGACTGGGAAAACAGAGATGCACTTTTAAAAAGGAGGCATTACAAGTGCTTGTCTTTCTTGGGCCAGCAAAACGGAGGTGAAGTGGGATGCAGCTGCTCTCTGTACATCAGGGTTGTACACGAGGGGAGTAATGCACAAGGGGGGGAGAAGAAACAATGAAAGGACAATGTTGGCACAAGCTCAAGTAGGGTTGAGCTGATCCTTGCTGTGTTTCACCTGCAAGTCAAAGGATGTGAGAGCCATGAAGTTGTGGAATGGCAATCAGCTGTGGAAAAACAAGCCACTTCCTAAGAAGGAGCAGAAGTTTTATGAAATATCAAGAGACACTTGTGACAGAGGGAATTCCTGGGCCCCTTGTTTCCAGGGTAACCCAACTTATATCTGCATTGTAAACTAAGGGGCTCGCACATGGGGGCCTTGCAACCCATTCTTTACACCCTTGAAATTCATTATCCCAAAGAGACACTGGTTGAGTGCCCAAGCAGGCCACTCCGAGTGCCCAGCAGAGGACAGATGGGACACAGTATTTTCCAAGTGCTGTCCTCTAAGATAGAGGCATAAGTCTGGAAGGAAGAGCGAAGTTTCTTAGGGTTGCTTGGCTTTCTTCAAGTTTAGTTCAGCAAGGTGGGCTCAGGCAGTGACTGTAATGTGGGAGGCTTAAGTAAGCTGTGAGCTTTTGTGGATGTGGATCTCCAGGGCTGCAAGCTGATGAGAAGCAATCAACATGAGCTATGCTTCAGAGTACTAGAAAAGCCTCTGTAACTGAGGCTGGGATGAACTGCAGGCCTATGGATGCTTCCAGTACCTGAATATTCTCCTGCACTGACAAAGTCCTGTCCTGGCAAGCACGGCACAATAAGTGGGGACTGAGAACATCCTGTTTTCATTTGTTCTCAAGTGGTAGTCAGAAATCTGGAGGCACTTCCCAGGATGACACAGTGTTAAACAAGCCAAGAGTGAA
Organism: Calypte anna; assembly: GCF_003957555.1. Lineage (NCBI taxonomy): Eukaryota > Metazoa > Chordata > Aves > Apodiformes > Trochilidae > Calypte > Calypte anna. Next base: position 148,433,045 of record NC_044244.1, read on the forward strand.
AGATGGGTGGTACTGTCTGCAGTAAATAATAAAAATATGAAAAGGTGGAGCGCAAGATTAATTTGTAGTAACTACAGTGCTAAATTGTTACTTGCCCAGCCCATCTGAGCTTTTAAATGTGAGTTTAAATCATTTTGCTCTGACGCTTCAAAAAGAATGCATCTTTTGGCCTCATCTAGGCAACTTTTAATAGAGACTAATGCAATCCTTGTCTTGATGAGCTTACAGGCTAGGAAACTGCTGTTGAAAGCAGCTAATTATTATGAATATAATCAGTAAATTTCTCAATAGCATTAATGCATGTTGTCTCATCTCTAACTTACTGCACGCAGAGATGTCACTGCAACCCTGTAAAGACTACAGCACAATTCCAGCTTTAAACAGCTTTTAATGTGATCTGAATATGGTTTCAATAACTGTCATTGTATGTATTCCCCATCAGAAGACTGACATTACTTCATGCTTGAAAAGACATAGAGTATCCTACCCATACCAAGAATGCTCAGGCAGCCCCTGAGCATTAAGACAGGTGATAAGCCACTGTCAGCTCTTGTACTACCCAGTAGGAGACTATCCTGCAGGAGATTTCAGAATGTGAAGCACATTACAGGTTGCACACACAGACAAAAAAAAGCTACATTTGTTCATGCTAGTGCTCTACTTTCTTAATTTGAAGCATCTTCCCGTAAGAGTTCTTGTGCCTTATGGCCACCCCAGTCTTATGCATGGCAAGGAGCTGAGCTTGTCTGTTGACACCCAGGACACAGCACAAGGACAGCAAACATTTTCAGTGTGACATTATATTCGTGGGTGTTTTCATAAGAATGGGTTTTTCAGGACACACTTGATGGAGGAGGGACATAGAAAAGCACTACAAATTCTACCAGGTAAAAGACACAGTGATGTGTGTGGAAAAAAACAATAAAGTACTAGCAAAGCTAGTAACTGCTGGGGATGAAAATTCTGAAGAGGAATATGGCAGAGGAAAAAAAAAATCCTGAGATACAGAAAGATCAGCATGAAGAGTTTCCTCTCAGTTTTGTTAGCTGAGGTCAAAGTAAAGACTTGAAACGGCATAAATGATCTTTCCAAGGATAAGGTTGTTTTTTTTTTCCTCACAGAAGAAATGCTTGGGTAGAACTAGAGACACATCATGCATGTGTCAAAGAACAATTCAGAAATTGTGAAGATTTTGAGACTCTGGATAAATAACCTTGGCTGTTGGAAGCAGTCTTAAATGCACCATTGAAAAGAAGAAGCAAATCTAAAATGAAAACAGTGCTGGTATGGCAGGAGGCAGAGAGAGAAAATGAAGGATGTTTCCATGGTCAAAATAAAGAACAGAGGGGCTATTTTCAACAGAAAGGAAGCAAGTGGTGTAATGGGGGAAAATTTTATGGGTGGGGACTGGTCATGTTAATTGACAACTGCTGTGCAATATAAGGTAGAGTTTCAGTGGAATGGGGAAACTCAGGGGACTGAAAAGAGATGAAGGTCTTTGTATCCTTAGTGGTGGTTGAAATTCATGGAAATGGAAGACATTTCTCAGCATTGGTATCTTCAGGATGTGCTAAGGAATCTTCTGGTTACCACTGACTGTACTGGCTGGAGGTGGGATTCAGCTGTCAAAATGTAGGCAATTAGAGTAACCTCATACAGCTACCTCTCCCAGTACACAGTAACCCTGTATTCTAATATCTGCCAGAACTACGAAGATCTCTTGGATGTATTATGTCAGAACCAAGAAGCTAGATATTATGTCCCTGCAGTGAAATCTCTAAATCATGAAACAAACCTGAAACAACCCTACTTACATTTGACCATCAGCATTGTAGGTTTTTAAATTTGAATGCCCCGTGATCAGGAGTTGAATTTCTCTCTACGTAGTTGTAGTTAGTTGAGATGAAGGGAGTGAGCAAAGATACCTTTACATATAAACTATAAAGATTATTTATTGCCTTCAAATCTTCTTTAAAATGTAAAATTGGATTAAAAAGGATAAATGCATTCAATTTTTTTTTTTCCGGAGCAAAACAGAGACCAGTTTGGCTTTGGATTGATGTTCAGCCAACCTGTTTTCTTTCATCTCTAACTCATAATATTGTTATCTGAAACCAACTATAATGTATGCCTTTTCAAATCCTGATTTATGAATTTCATGGTTTGAAGCAAGTATGACAACTCTGGCATGTACACATAAATGAGATACTGTAAGATTTGTGGTCTGTGGGGCTATATGTTGGAGGATTGTTGATTTCAATACAATTCCTATTTGATAGGTGTCTAGAGTGTAAATGTTAAGTGGCAAGTTGATTGTTTTATCTGTCTTGGTGAACTGGTTCATGTGAGGCCACAGTTATCTTGAGCTTTCACTGCCCCTGATGAAGACAGCTGTCTGCATCTAGATGGGGATGCATCTTCTTGCCCTCTCATGTCACAGACATGCTCTCTGCCATTACAAGTAACAAAAAAAGGAGGCATCCAAAGTACCTTCCACTGATTGAATACAATGTCTAGATACTTGCAATTCCGTGGCTTACTGCAGAACATTGGTGGCTGCTTTCTCAGAAGCCTGGGCACTGACACCACCACTATCAATCAACCATCAGGATTTCTTTTTTTTGCCCTCAAATGCACTTGTTAGCAAGCAAGAATGATAAAAAGAAAGGAGGAAATAAAACACAGAAGACGAGAACAAGGAAGGTGATAAAAAATAGAGGAATATAGGACAAGGTTATATAGGAACCTGTCATTCACTTCAGTCTCTGCTATTGCAAAGCACACAGGCCACATAATCTGTTTAATAAGCTCACAGAACTCCATCTCCAGTTCTGTTAGCATTTTACTCACGCCTTTTCCAAATAAAAGGTTGATCCAAACCTTCTGCCTTGCTTTCCCAGGCAAGTTTACCCACAGCCAGTATATGTCTATTTGTTCTTTTGCCAACATTCTCTTTACGCGAAGCAGCTCCATTCTGTATATGTCAGAGGGGTAAACATCAACGAGTGGAGATCAATCGACATCTCATGATAAGTGGTTACATGAAGCCAGCCTCATTCTAGATCCTTATATGAGAACAGATCACTTCTGGTTAGCCTATTCTCTGACTGATGTGGGATTGGATTTCATGATTGCTACTGCCAAAAAAGTGAGCACCAAAACGAGATGTTCCAAAGTCCGTACAGTGGTACAGATAATTTTTTCCCCACTGCTGGAAATACCTTGGCTTACTCACACTGTTAGTGGGGTGAGTTGGTATCAGAGTCCTCAGCCAACCTAAAGATCTTGCAAACCTGTAGCTTAAAATCATCTGCAAGTTGGTATTGTATGGGCTTGCTCCCTAGAAAAGTGATAATTTGCAAGTGTGGCTGGCCTGTAGAAAGCTCTCCTTTTTTTGGCCTAATTTTAAACTGTTTTCCTCCCAGATGCACCTCCATTTACCGAGCCCCCTTGAGGCACCCAATAATTTAGGCTGAAGGGGGTTTGGCAGGCAACCCAGGTAAAGCCAACTACAAGGCAGATGAGGAGCATGTTATGAAACTTGTCCACACCTGCTGCATCACCAGCAATGGTTTCTGGCACTGAGAGTCATCTGCTTTACACACAATGTTGAAAATCCAGGGTAACTAACAAAATCGCTGGGTTGTCTTATTAAAGTCCCATAAATGTTACAGATAAGCTTCTGTCCTTACTGTGATTTCCTTACTCTACACTTGACTCAGCTTATTAATTATTTAAAAAAAATTGAGGCAGTCCTTCATGTAAGTGCTAATTAGAATAGTATCTCTTTCTTAAGTGCAATCCTGTCATTTCACACCTCCTCACTGAGTGACCCTTATAATTCTAATGAAAACCTGAATATATATAGAGACAGGCCATGAACTTCAGGTACAGTCAAAGCAAAGCTATAGAAATCCATTATGCAAAGAGGCAAAATATGCCTCTTTCTAACTTCTCAGTAGTTGCACCTTGAACTGAAAGGGAAAGATAACCCAGCTAAAAATATAGATAGCTCAGCCAAACAGATGGTAGTGAACTACCCTTCTTAAAAAATACATTTTAGAGACATTGATCATTCAAAAATTGAAGACTGGATGGAATTGGTTATAGGGGAGGCGTTCTGTATCAAGGACACACGTTTTTCATTTACAAAATGCCTGGACTGCAAGACAGCAAGCCACTTACTTTTCACTCTTATTGTTGCGGCTCGTCCTGGATAATACTGGCTTCTTCCCAGCTCTGAAAGAGAAATTAGGGGGTTAAAGGATTTTACATAATACACTTCCAAAAATAGTTGGATTTTTGTTAAGATGCAGAAAACCCATGAGAAAATACTTTAGGGCTCTGAAGGATCACTATCAGTAAATAGAAACTTATGGACATTCTAATCTAGCAGGTAGAAGTTTGGGCTAGCAAGGCCTGTAACTCTGCCATTCACAAAGCCAAAATAGGTGTCCTACCATAATTATCTTGCCCCTGTCCTCCATAATACCAGATTTTTTCCCCCTTCATCTCAAGTGATACCTTAACAAAGAGAAGTGGCATGAATGGCCCAATCTATTTTTTTTTTTTAAATAATGTGTATCAGATGAAATGGAATTTCGTCCCTGAATAATGAACATACAGGGAATGTGTTACAGCACACCTTCATTTGGGTATATATGGCTTCTCAACACTCTTTTTGTAACTGTGACATTTTCCCTGATATAACTTATTTGTACGGAAACACGGCTAAGAAATACAATCTATACATATATCAAAACCAAAGTAAACATCCCATCAGTGATCACACAACAGGCTGTACACCTTCATCATACAAAAACACTAACAAAAATTCACCTCAGCAGTGGAAACATCCTGTCTGCATCGTCACACACGGGAGTCACTGGGTTTCATGTGCCATTGTATCAAAGTAGCATGTGGGCTCCTGGTCACGTTCCTGGATCTCCAGGTGGTTGTCTCTTTTGCTGTAGCATTCACTACCTACGTGTCCCCAAAGGTTTGCAAAGGAGAGTCAGCTGAGCCTCCGACACACTCATCAGCTGTAATAGTTAGTGTCCCCATTCCAATGGCATTTCCACATCCAAGCATGTGGTGGTAGATAAAAAGGTGGAACCAGCATTTATGACCTTGAGCAGCCCCAAACCCTTCCCAGGTCATAGGAAGCAACCTATCAATGGCAGTTTTGTGCTTTTTTTTCCTCTGCTGGCTTCAGCTTTCTCTTTTCAATTCCTTGGGGCTTAGAATTGCTATGATTCCCAAGCTGGGAGACTATTGCTCTGACTTCCATGATTCCCAGGTATAGAAAACATGGATCTGTAAAGCGTAAATAAATTATAAGATAGTTTTGACTGACAAAAAATTCTTGAAGATTTAAGGAAAGGAAAGGAAAGGAAAGGAAAGGAAAGGAAGGAAAGGAAAGGAAAGGAAAGGAAAGGAAAGGAAGGAAAGAAAGAAAGGAAGGAAAGGAAAGGAAAGGAAAGGAAAGGGAAAAGAGAAGAGAAGAGAAGAGAAGAGAAGAGAAGAGAAGAGAAGAGAAGAGAAGAGAAGAGAAAGAGAAGAGAAAAGAGAAGAGAAAGAGAAGAGAAGAGAAGAGAAGAGAAGAGAAGAAAAGAAAGAAAGAAAAGAAAGAAAAAGAAAAAGAGGAAGAGAAGAGAAGAGAAGAAGAAAGAGAGAAGAAAAGAGAAGAGAAGAGAAGAGAAGAGAAGAGAAGAGAAAGAGAAGAGAGAAAAGAGAAGAGAAGAGAAGAGAAGAGAAGAGAAGAGAAGAGAAGAGAAAAAGAAAAGAAAAGAAAAGAAAAGAAAAGAAAAGAAAAGAAAAGAAAAGAAAAGAAAAGAAAAGAAAAGAAAAGAAAAGAAGAGAAAAGAAAAAGGAAAGAAAAGGAAAGACAAATTTCATCTCCCTGTATTTGGCTATACATTATAATGAGAAGTAGATTAATTGGCTTCTCAGTGTATTTATTTTTAATGTTTAGCATATATATGTTTTCTGGTAATTTTGCATGAGATGGTACAGAAAAGGACTGTACACGACACAAGGTTGTCAAAGCTGCCAGTCCATGAACATTTAAAATACATTCTCCTAGGCATATTGCACTTTTATGCTCAAAATTGTCAAAATGCTTGCCCTGTGACACTTTGTTTAGTAAATATCTGAGCACCTCCATATATATAAAGGTGGATTAGGTTATGCCTTCCTATAGGTTTCATTTAAACCAAAGGAATAATGGGTAGAGGGCAGAGGGTAGAGGGAAGAGGAAGAGGGACAGAGAAATTTAGCCATCCTGTGGCTGAATATGGAGTAGTTTGACTTCCATGAAATGAATAGCCACCATTCAGGGAGAGATTTCATGGTACAATTGATTACATTAAGGTTAGATGACATCTCACCAATGGGTTTGAGTGCTACAAACCCTTGGCTGTGTCATCCTTAAAGTTTTCATATTCCTCCCTTTTCAAACCCCAGTAACACCATCACTCGGCACTCTAACAGGCGAACCCAAATTGTCACACTGGATCTGCCCCAAGTTCCACCCCTTCTGTCAGCACAGCTCTGAGAACAGCAGGCCCTCAAAACCCTGAAGAAGTGTACAAATCCCCATTGGGCAAATATAGAATAAAGTCCCTTGCGTTTAGTCTCTCTCCTTCCTTTAATTGTTACAGATTGGCTTAAGACCCAAAGCATGACATTTAAGTTAATTATTTGAAAAAGTGGAAGTGCAAGCTCTGGATTTTTTTGTTTTGTTTGTTTCCCCTGGAACACCCAGCACAGAGACACACGGAGTGGGCTGATTCCCTGGCCACTCATGTGAGGGAAGGTCTTTCCATTTGCCACCCGTGGGTGCAGGATCAAGCAACAACATGAACGTTTTGGATATGTAGAGCAGGACCCAGGTCAGTGTGCAAGTGAGGAGCTTGGCTGCCAGCTGTGCTCTGCCTCTGTGTGTGTGTGTGTGTGTGCTTCTGAGAGAGCCTCTGTTTAAAGGTGTCTTGTAAGTGTTCATTAATGCAGCTGACCAATGGTTTAAAGAGGCATAAGTGATGGAAAAGAGGACTTTATTAGTATTTACATATTCAAATCCCTTCTCTTGGTTGGATTTATACTCAGAAGTGCCTGGACAACTACTGTGGTTTCATTCATCTATGTGAGGTATTTACAGTATATTTACTGTAGCCATTTATAGTTCATGAGCTTTTTTTCTTTGCAAACTTTAATTTAATAACTCCTAATATCCTCAGTCGCTTTCACACACAGTGTGCTTACTGAACTAAAGCCTTCTATTTCCTTCTGAATAGAAACCACTCCTGCCCAGACCTTGTGCAGCTAGGGATTTGAGTGCAGCAGACAATTTCAAGACTGCTCTTTCCTATTTAACAATCAGTGCATTAGGCTAAAATATTCACACAGATGCACTAGCAATTGAAAGGGTGTGCAGTGTAGTGACAAGGTCCTTCTGTTACCTGGAACTGTAGAATGATGATGAGCATTAAGTGGAATATTCTTTTGGCCTTTAGGTTTACCTTGATCTTCTCACAGAATGCTAATTGACATTATACCCACATTTCTATAGTATTTATTACTGTGGTCATGATGTGAGGGCTTTTTTCAATATGAATAGTGTAAAAGGGGAAACATATTACTGCAAAGAGGCATTATTGTGCTGGGAATGTATAAACAGCTGAGAAGAATAGAGCGACATGCTCATAATGGAAACTGAAAGCTCTTCATTTTGTCCTGATTGTCTACCCTTCCTTTTTAAACAACCTTCCTTTTTCCTAGCTATCAATACAAAGTTCTTTTTGGTAAAATGAAGTGCATTCATGCTGCCTGAAAGAAGCTTTTAAAGTTGATCTGTGCCCACACAAAAGGGAGGCAGTGTTTGAGCACATCAAGTTGAGGAAGCAAACTTGGTCAATGTTCATTACTCATGGCCTGACACTCTGAGCCTCCATATCATTTTGTAAAGAATCAGATAAACTTTCCTCCTGATAAACAACTGAAATAATTTTTCTTAGCTGTCAAGTCCTTTTCTCCCATTTCCAGCCTGTTCTCACACTCTTCCCAGCTCGTAAAAGCAACTGAGCACAGCTCTTTGGACTGATAAATGGGCTCCTTTCAATTGGTGGCAGGCTTCAGGAAAAAGAGATAATCCTGGATAATGTGGACACAGTTTTCATTTCATGTCACCCAATTAAACTGCAATTATCCGGAGTGCAACAGCAGAAAAACTGGAAAGAATGGTTGGAGAATGAGGAGCCCTGGCTCCCTGGGACTCTTTATACTACACACATTAGCCTAGATTTGTTCTATTCTGATAATAAAGTGCCAGTCTAAGCACTTAGCAGCACACAGTAAGAGGCAGACCAGCTGCAACCTGTAGCTCAGAATGAAATACTATTGCAAGTGCTCTGGGAAATATCAGTTCGATCCAGAGCAACTTTCAGGGAGATTATTTGCATCAGGAATCCAAAGCCCTGTGCTGTGGTTAATTACAGCCAGAGCAGTATGATCAGGAGGTGTTCTGAACAATGTGGCAAGGTTCAGATTACAGGTAAAACAAGGACAAAAAAGGCCTTTTCTTAACATGACTCACAGCAGCGAAGCAAGCCAAAATAAAGCAGATATCAACCATTTTATTATGAAGGCAAACTGTGCTAATGTATCTTATCTCTTCAGCATTTTGGCTGAGATCTAGGGCAGGATGAATTTAATATGTTAATATGTCTTATTAAGTTACCGCTCTTGCAGTAAAATAAACTGGATAATCTAACAGATCTGTTTTATCTCTAATTACCATGATCCTGGTAAACTGCAATTAAATAAACAGATGGAGTTTTTAAGCTTGTGGCCTGGTGCATGGGAACGTTTTAGTAATTGAAATGCATGTATTTGTTATTATTGCTTTATTGCATCTACCCAGCACCGTGGGTGCATGGTGGCTGTGCTGTAGGCATGGGCTGTTGAGTAAGAGGGTGGCATCCAAAGTGCCTCCTACAACTAAAAAATATTTGTTCCTAGAAGTCCCTACCCTTTGCCCTCAATTCTTTTATTTAACTCGCTCCCATACGAAGGACCAGGCAGGGCTACTCCAGGCTCTGAGACAAGTTAGGCAATTTGGCCTACATTCCCTTTCCTGAGAGGTAAGATGGGCTTTAGGGTGTTACATTACATTAGGAACAGCCAGAGAATCGGTTTTGCTTGGGGTCCCCTTGAACACTGGGAAGCAGCAGCAAGAAGGAGAATGCTCTGCCTTTGGAGGCAACATCTGAGGGTAAGTACAAGTTCCCATGCTTGGTGGTGTTGTCTTAGTCAAGTCCTACCAGCCTTGGTGCACTTAATCAGCTACATCTGCCCTACAAAACAGTGCCATGGGTGCACCTACGGGAGAGAAATTCCTCAGGTAGACTCAAAACTCACCACCATGACCATGGGAGGCTGCTAAGCATCACTGAAGCCTTCAGCGGGCACCAGATTTAATGTTTTTGTGCAAGCTGATATCAAGTGATAAGCTATTTTTGCAACATTTTTGCTTGCAAGGCATACAATAGAAAATCATCTGAAAATTTCTCAGGAAAGACAAAGCAAAATCTAAAACTGCATAGTGATGGAGCTCCCTGTTCCCAAATGAAGAACATTTACAGCTACTTCATAAGCTAGTAGGGTTTGGACTGGAAACTTTTTGTTTTAAGTGCATTTTTCAGTTTGACCCTATATCCAGGTATTTATCAAATGAAAAAATGCATTTCCCGATCCCACCTGGGAAAACCCCAGGTGCAGAAAGATTTGGCTCCTTTAGAGATGTTAATAAAATTGGGATTTCCCTGTTTCCAAAATAATACCATACCTCCCACGCTCTTTATTCCATCCCTTCACATTCCTACCTGAAGCAGGTTCTGGGCTGCTTTGAAGGTTGCTTTTCTGTTTTAAAACTTGAAAGCTATCTTGTTCCTCATGGAGCTTATTTAAATAGTAAAAAGTTATGCCTTGATGTGAGCAGGAGCTGCAGAGGAGAAAGAGGGACTGGTGGCAGGGGGCATAGGCACTCACCCCCTCAGCTGATGTTAATGGAGCAGTTCGGTTCTGCTGAGAAAGGGAGGAATTTATACCACTAAAGATACAAATTTTTAAGTTTGACAACTTTCTTTTGACTAGTTTCTGGTCTCAAGGAGCCCTAAGCAGCTGTTCAAAAAAGGAGGGCAGTCCAACTACCTCTAGCTGGTAGTTTGCTGAAGCAACAGAAGTAACATGATTTTAAGGAACAAATATATTTTCCTTTTGGAAGCTCCCTGTCAGAGACATGGTCAATTCTCTACTGATTTGCTCCTCTAAGAAGCTGAATTAGGAGCTGACACCCCTCTTCAAAGCCAATCCAAACATTCCAAAGATGAGAAGGACTGAAAAAGCAAGGGGACCCTACAGCAGGTGCCAAAGACTGATGCACAGACATAGGTAAAAAAGGTGATGGTTTTTGATTTAGGGAACAAAGGTTGGGCAATAAAGCAAAATAAATCAATCTCTGATGGTTTTAGGAAGAAGAAGGTCAGCCAACTGAGCAATGTTAATCACTCATCATGCCTGAGATCTCTCCAGACGAGAATGTCAAGACATTGATCTTACTAAGTGACATTTATCCACGTAAAAACTGTAATTAGGTCCTGTGTACAGCTCAGTATAGTACATTATTCTGTTAGTAGAGTGCAGGAATGTACAGGATATTAACATCATGCATTAACAGCATACAGTGCAACGGGATGGGGAATGATGTTGCACAGTCTGTTACACTGATTACTCCGGGCAGTGTGGCCACGTTCAGAGAAGGTCCAAGTAGGTGAGGGAGGCAAACTCAGGCAGTACACCTTGACTTGCTGGGCACAGAACCTGGGCTTTGCCAGCTCTTAGCTCAGTTACCTCCCAGGAACTAGACAGTGTTGGGTAGGTGATCTGCATATCAGTCACATAACAGTTTTATCATCTATTTTCTTATCTTATAAATGCCACAGGAATGTAAGAATATCCAAGCCAGGTGCTGACTTCATTCACAGCTAGGGAGAAAGGGGAGTCACACCTTCAGAAATGTCTCTATTTCCTCATTTTTTTCTCCAAAGAGAAATGTTATCATGTACCGGTCTTCAGGAAAGGTTACTAGATAGGGTTTGTAAATGCATTTTTAAAAGGTTATGTATAATATAAAAATATATAAAGATACATATAGAAAATATATCTATATGATGCTTCAAAGCACCAACGCAAAGGATTTTTCATTCCAGGGTAGAAAAGGCAGTGTTTTATATTAAGACACTGGATTTTAAGGGCCTGTAGTCTCCATGTGATCTTTCGTTCTATTTCTACCTATTTGCCACTTGTTAGGAAGAAACAAAAACTCTGGGATGGCTGCAATTTACCTCCTGGCCTTTGATACCCTGTAAAGCCGTTCTGGGAAGAGAAATACTGACTCCTGAGGATGTAGCTTTACTAAAAATACTAGTGTGTAGTTTTCATAACAGCTTTGTTAGCTGATGGCATTTTACTTGATGCCCAGGAGTTATTGTTTCCCTCAGAAAGGAGCAGTGTCAGATAATTTCACCCCCCTGCTTTCTCTTTGATTGCACAGTGGCCAGCGACAGGAATTAGAGACCCCCAAACCAAGCGGAGGCCAGGGCTCTGAATGGAGCAGCTCTGTCTGAATCTCATGCTAATGAGATCAGGAAAGGAGGAAATGTTGAACTCCAACCCTGGGCTGCCAAGCAGCTCGCCCCTGCCTCTGGGAGGGCAGAGCCAGCTGGGAGCAGGGAGGATCCCAAGGTACAGAGGGGATAAGGATGCTACTCAGCTGGCAGGAAAGGGAGCAAGAGTTTCTCTTATCTTAATAGCTCCTTTTGTTCAGGAATCACAGTGGCAGCCCTTATTTGCAAACTTGAATAAGGATAATGCACTCTGAGCTCTTGCACAGGTGCTAGGCACTGGTGGGTTTTACTCCCTGCCTGCACAATGACTGCTTTTCTTTCCAGGGCTGCAGGAAGGAACTGGAAAGATTCATTCAGACAAAAAAGTGCTGGCTGCACATTTGGGCAAAGCTCTGACTGGCTTTTGTTGCTGTGTACGTGGTGCCATCCGTGAGCCCGGTGATGATGACCTAGAAGGTGATCTGACAATGAATGTTTCTCTTGGAGAACGGGGCAGCTATTGTGGAAGGTCACACATTTGTAATGAGACTTACTGGGTCCAACAGATAATTGCCTGGCTGTCTCTCTTCATAGCTGGGTAGATAAACAGGGTATTTTCTTCCCTTCCTTCAAAAATTTACCAAGGGAGGCAAAATCAGGGCCTTGAGCATCTGCAAGGATGAAGTAAAATAAGAGTAAATCATAGTAAGATGAAGAACTTAAGAAAAGCAGACACACTGGTTTGGAGCCATTTTTCTAACTTACACTCAGAAGTTACAGCAACTGTATTATTGAATTTAAATGGGTTTATACCACCTCGAAGCAAATTTGCTGACTTGCTTTCTTTGAGAATTTGGCATTGGACTGCTTCAGTCTTCAGCAAAGGTTGCTTGCCAAATATGATGGTTTTTGGGTTTTGGTTTGGTTTGGGGTTTTTTGGTTTTTTTTTTTCTCCAGTTGTGGTTTACAGCTTGCCCAAATCCACACTAGGAGATGATAGATGTTACCATTCAGTAGCTATTGGATTTGATACTGTCCAGTCCGTGGAGAACATCCTTCTCTTCTTTCTTACAGCTCTACTGCCCTCCAAGTTCACTAGAGACTGAGGGACTGGAACACTTAGTAGGCCAAATACCTAGCAATGAAGAGAAATGTTTAAAAGGCCTGCAGAACACCTCTTCAAATGTGGTAAGATCATATTACATGCTTGTGGATTACATTTGAGGAACCTTAGAACATGGGGTTTTGTAATGTACTGCAACTTCTGCACAGGCTTTTTTCTGTCTTTCTTGGTTAACCTCTGCTGCAGCTTAGGAGATGGAGCAGCCCATCACATGTGATTCAAGAAGCAGTTAAATAGCCCAACACTGGAATATTTGAAACTAAGTTTACCCTCCCACAGGAATATATTTGCTCTTGTTAAGATTACTAGAAAGATGTTTGAGGCAAAAGAAATCCTAACTGTTAATGAGCTCATCTTTTTCCAATAAATAAGGAAGAAGGATCCAGTATATCGTTAAGACTTTTGCTGTGAGTTTTGTTGTGATTAGAAACCTTCCTCTGGGGTAAGATATTTCTCTCTTTGGGCAGCAAGCTGTCATCATCATTACAATTCTCAAACTTTTCTACCGTAAATTCACATACTCTTGATCACTATGAGCACCTCTTGTGCTACAAACATGTACATAAATGTATTTACTGGTGTTATTCACTGTGGACTATACATATTTTATGTATAAATTATTAATGATTGTAAGTTATAGTGTTACTGTATGCTTGTAATATAGATTATTGAAAGACCTGATTTTTTTTTCCCTGGAACCATTAATGAAAAACTCATTTCCATTAAATTTTGTTGTCTCAGATTTTGCTCCGTGAAAAAATATCAACAAGATAACAATTTTCCTATTAGAGAAACCTGAAAACCAAATATATTTCCTAATTCTTAATGTAAATGTGGGAGGTAATATAGTGATTCAAATACTTTCCAAACCAAGTCATAATATTTAATTACAAGAAAAAAAGTAACTGTTAAAAAAAAGTATTTAGGGAGGGTGGGAGATGTTTTTTCTATTCTTTTTGCAAGAAGGATGGGAATGGAAGGTACTCATCTAGATGACCATGGTGGTTTTAGCCAGTAGTGTATCATTTTTAACTCCCTCAGTCCCTAGAAGACCAAATTCAATTTCCTTTTCTGATTGAAGATTTGGGCCCATACCTTTCAGAGCAATACCTCAGTACTTCCATTTATGAAATACAGAGTAGGTTTCTTACTGTCTCGCATGGATTTCTTCTTCAAAATAATTTAAATAATTATATGAGAACTGGGACAAGACGTCCCCTCGTGACCTCTCTTCATCTGAGCTAGAAGGCATTCAGGTGGGATCTCCCTTCCAACTCCCACTATGGTTACTCAGCCGGAAAAAAGCTTAAGTAAGGCAAGTAAGGAGGACTCTGTGATGGGTGAATCAGTAGGGATCTGGGAATCAAAAAATCAATCACTTTTACAGCCTTAATTAGGATCCTTTTACAATGTTGGAACGTAAAGTATTGCCTACCAGTAGATTTTATGTTCGTCTTACCCTGCAAACCCAGAACCCACAGTGGAGCAGGGTCCTGTCTTTAATGTCAAATATAATGGTGGCCCAGCAGAGCATCTATCCTGCCCTGGTACCTGAGGGTTGTCTGCAAGGGCTGTGGTGCTGTAGGCAGCAGCAGCTGTAGGAAACTCTGCACATAGCTGTGGTGTATATGGGAATGAATGGTAACTAGGGCTGCTGCTGCTGGTTTTATTTTGGCTAGTTGGCAGACTTGTCCCTATTCTTTAGCTTATGAATTAGGATGATGCAAGAGGCTCAGGCTTTATGCTAAAGGCTCCACTACAGGGTTTATCAGAAAAGGCTGTCGGTCTTGAGAGAGTTACCCAGAACTGCAGGGAGTTAGAAACAAATCGCTTGGGTAGTCAATAAATTCATGGGCTGAGGAAGTGGGCTGGTTCCAGATCTTCTGTGACTCTGGGTGATGGTTTTTCTGTAGGCAGACCAGGGATCTGTATCTGTGGGAAGACAACTGGGAATCTACTGTGTGCACACATGTCTGCACCCCTGTGTAGTGAACACCCACAGCCACACAGAGCCCTCCTCTCTGGGCCCTGTCCCTGGAGTCTCTAGCACCCCTGGTTAAATGCATGTGCTTGAGCTGTCTGGAGGATGCATCAGCCTCATACAGACAAGAAAGCTTGTAGGGGTTAACGTATAAGAAATGCTGAAAATGCACACAGCCTCAGCCTTAACCCCTCCAAGATACCAGGTGTGTCACAGTAGTGGGTAACTTGCTTTCTCTGAGGTCATTCCCTGGGTCTCATGCTGACCTCCTGCATGTTTTTAGCTGCTAAGTGTCTGCATCATTTCCCAAAACAGTTTTGAAGGGCTTTGAAAAATACAAAAATTGATAACTCATGCAAGGCCAAACAATAGCCAGTGAAAGTCTTCCTACCACCACTGGTGGCAGAGATAAGAAGGGCCCCCCCCACCTCAGAGGTTTGGGCCCCTCTACTCCTGTGGGTGGCTCTAATGAGTCTGTGCCACATCACATAGCATCCAGCTGAATCCTGTTTCAGCCCAACCTTGTCAGAGCTCTCCTTTATTTTGTTTGTCCCAGACTGGCAGTTGTCTCCTGTGCATCAGGAGTCTCCTCCTCCTCATCAGCTCCTCTCCTCAGCTGTGTGCTCCAGCTGGAGTTCCTGGAGAGATGAGTAGTATGCTGAACAAAGCCTTGTATCTGATACCCTCTTGAACCCTGACACCTGACACTGGACACCTTCAGCTGTAAAGAGTCAAGGGTTGAGCAAGCAGGCAGAGTCTGGATAGATCCCAATTTCCCTCAAATTATCTCTGAACAATAATGCTTCTTTGACGTGGTTGTCACAGGTAGGTTTGCTTTTACTGGTTTTCACATCAGTGCTGGAGAAAATGGTATTTTTACGGTTATACAGCTCTTAGAAAAAAAAGTCTTCAACTCTGCCGGTCCACGCTTCTGTCCCACCTCCCTTAGATCTGGGAGGAGAAACAGGTAATTAAGGTGTTTGTATAACAGTTTGTCACAACTGTGGCTGAAAACAATGCCAGAAGCACCAGACCCTGTCTATCTTCTCTCCAAATGTCAACTGTCCTGCCCAAGGATGTGCAGTGGTTACAAGGATTGCAGTGGTTTCGCAGCCCCAAGACAGCGGGGCTGAAGAAGTTGGCCGCGCTCAAGTGGCACGGTGCATTTTTGCTCCCTCCCCCCTTACCCAGCTGTCCCCCACCCCGTTTGTCAGCCCACTGCCCTTTTGTGACACCAAGCCCCCAGTCGGGAAGGCCTTGGGTATTGTTAGCACTGCTCCCTACAGTCGATTGGCAGCCAGGAGTGGTGGGGAATGACAGGTCCCATAATGCACCCACATGGGGAAGATGGAGAGCGTCACCTCTGTAACATTCCCAGCTTTCATTAGGGCTGAATGCAATTGTGCTAGGTTTAATTTTTGGAGTGTTTGCAGTTTTTCCAGCAAATAGCTGTTTGAATACAGTGTCCCCATTATATCACCACAGTCAAAGAGAGGAAAGATAAAGGCATTGTGCAAAGTTTCTGTGGCTTTGCAGACAAGGATTTATGTTCTGGAGAACTCTCATCTGGCAGTCAATTTGCCTTTGTCTTTCAAAGTAGTGGAATTATCAAGGGAGTATGCCCGAGAGTTTTATTTGCTATTTACCAGATTACTGAAGTATCGGGCATCTTTAGATCTGTTGTGAAGAAAAATGCTTTCAAAACGATTTTGCAAACTTCTGCTGAGGCTGAGGGGAGAGGCGAGTGAAACCCTTGAAATGTTGCCCTTTGAACTGCTAAAGGGGTGTGTGATTGAGGAAAGGACTTGAGACTGTACAGTTTCATGAGTTTAAAATGTGTTCTGTCATAAGTGGCTGCCCAGCAGAGAGAAAAAGAAATTACCCATGAGCCAATCTCTGCTTTAAAGGGGTCCCTGTGTCACGGAAAGCATTTCTCTCTGGAAAATCATAGTCACTGGCATATAAGGATAAACTGAATTTTTAAAAAATCAACATTTTCTAAACAGACAAGGGTGAGATTCACTTACAGCTCCACTTAGTTTGCAGTTCACTTTACAAGGAAGAAATATTTCAGTTAATGGATTCAGTCCTGGCTAACATTTCCCCCCTCAAACTTTTCCTAATATTTGATTCTGATTGACACAGATAAAATTGTAGTGAAGGCAGAGCCTGTAAGACCAGGCTTTATTGTCTGAAAGCAGAATTGAATGGTATTCATCCAACACTCCTGAAGGTGGGTGAAAGCTGAGGGGAAAACTGCTTACAAAAATGTGTAATTTAGGTTAAAATCAATTACCGTACTGGAGATCCTGTGTTATAAATATCTTGACCACTGTAGGTGATCCTGGGATTTGTGGAACTGGGCACTTTTCTAACATGATAATTACCTGAAATAAGTCATAAAATGATCTGCTCCATGTGACATTGCAGAAACAAATCAGAAAAGAATCTGTTGAGGAAAAGAGGCCTTTATACCAGAATAAAATATGACCCACTGATTCAGGGTTATCAATAGGGACCAGTAAATACACTGGAATGTCTAACTAGCTTGAAACCCTAACAGAGCCTGAAGCCAGCATTTAGAAAGTTCCAAAAAAAATACCTACCTGAATGCCTGGCACCCATAAAGTTCTTGTAATGTCTGATTCTAGGTAAAATATTATGTGAAAGGCCACTTCTATAGCTGGCCCTGATAAATCCAAAAGCTGTGAGGTATCTCCTTAAATAATGCTTGTCTCCCAGGGAAGATGTGAGACACTCTTTCTGCTGTGTTTTTATTCTCTCATTTAGGGGAAAGTTTCCTAGCCTATTCTTCCACAGGTGTAGGTGGTGTCTGTGTTCATTTCTGAGGGGCTGGTTTCTGGCCAGACTGCTTAGCCTGCCTCAGGCCCCAATGCACAGTGCAGAACACGACCCCTTTTAATAAAGAGTTTTAAAGATTTTCCTTTGGCCAAGTGGGCTCTCCTTGGTGTAATGTGAAACTTTTTCCTGCTAGTGCCAGCAAGGAACAGCCCGGTGTTCTGGTCTAGAAAACAGCAATACATCTGCTGGGAAGAGCACCTTTTTGGTCAACCACAGGGTCCATTTCAGACAGACATTAAGTAGACACCATGAAGACATGCCCAAGTCCAGTATTTTGCTAGTGCTACCATTATTTTGGGCATACACATGGTGCTGATGGTTGTTTCTATTGGCCTAAGAGGTTCTTTCTTCTGGGAAAGGGATGGACAGGAGGACATCGAACCTATCTGCTGCTATATTGTTTCCACGTGTGACTGGGGAAGCTCTGCTGTGGCACTAGAGTGGTTTTCAACTGGATCAGTCCAGTAGTCACTAAATTAGCCTGTGGACATCTGCAAAACATCAATATATGTCCTGAGAGAGACCAGGAAACAAACCAAGAATGCCTTTTGTTTAAGGTAAAGGTCTGAGGCTCAGGAGATGTGGGGCATCCATTCCTGTCCAGGTGACAGGTCTCCATTGCACATTTAGCCTCAGTGTTACATCATCTCTCTGTAATTCTTTCCATGTCCTCTATTCATGCTGCCCCTTTGTTCTGCCTTTTTTAGTTATATGTGCCACAGGGCACCCATTAGTTCTCACTGTGGTTGTACAGAGCTTACTGCTGTGGTGCATCACTCTGGATCCACCAGTAACAGCAAGTAATAAAAATGACTGTGATTTGGCATGTGATTTTGATGAGAGGGGCATGTAATAACTATTCTAAAAATAATTCATCTCCTTCTTTTATAAGTTCTGCAGTATTACTGGTGACCGCTCTCTTCTTCTAGAGCATGTGCATGGTTTTCCTCAGTGCTTCACTTTCAGGGTATTTTGGTAATAATGGCAATAACTTGTTACTGCTATTAGAGAAGATGCAATTTTTGTCCCGTTTTTATTTATCTAAGACCACAAATTGCAACTGCCCATCATCAGGACAGAGCTGCCTCTGTGGTATAAAGTAATTAATACTTCAGAATTATTTACTTGGGCCTTGCTTGTGTTTCTGCCTGGAAAACCTGGTGCTTTGGCAAAATTAAACTGTGGTTTTATAATGTAGACATTTTTACAAAGACCTTGATCAGTATATAGTGATAATATTGTCTTTCTTATTCCAAAACTTCATAATAAAATTATTAAATTAATCTGCAATAAAGAACTGGGCTGAAAACTACTTGACTTTGGCTACAAAACAAGGAAAGGTATTTCAGGGAACTTTGTGTATATATATGTATATAACCACACATTCATGCATGAATATATAAAATGCACTTTCTCTGCTGGGTTCAGAAAAGCAAGGAAGTCAGAGATGGAGTGACTGATTTATTATTTCTGGAGGAACCTTAAGGCAATGTTTCCTCTCCTGTTTTGAAACACTACCAAACAAGAGGTTCAAGAAAACCTATAGTAAACTTCAGCTATCGATCTATTTTCTCTCTGCACATTACCTAGGTTCAACATATCTTACTCAATTCATTAATTTTAAGACCTTACCCCCTGGTGCATCCAAATGGATGTCCCTTATATCAGGCCCAGAAGTGAATAGAGCACTAGGCTGATGCTTAGCTATCAGAATGGATGTAAGGGCTTTCCTGAATAGGGCTTTGCTCAATCATGTCTGTGTGTTTCAGAACCAAGGGCTCAATCCCTTCTACTTAGTGGACCTTTAGATAAAAGCAATGGTAAAAAAACCAGAGACATCCCATACCCCTTTCCCCAAGACCTCAAAAAAATCCCTGATTGTCTAGGTAAGAAAAAGATTTATTTGACCAGAGTTGACAGCAAAGCTTGGGAGAGCACGTGTTCAGCAAGCCCAGCAGTGCCCTTGCTCTGGGCACTGGACCCTGGGCTTGGATCCTAGAAAGATAAACCTCACACATGTGGAATTGGCTAGGGATGGAACAAGTGTTTTTGTGACTTAATCTCAGTTTACTATTTGTGGTGTACAGTTGTGAATCTTCACAGTTTATGTAGTCTTTTTGCCCCAACCCTTCTTTGGGAAGGTTCTCCTGAGCTGAGAAAGAGCAAATGGCAGAAGCTCTCCTCAACCTGAATGGGGCTGAAAAATTGTTCTTGAAACAGTTCACAGAGCCCTGAAGCTGAAGGGGTTTACCTTTTGGGGTTAATTTTACAAGGGTTGGGCTACGAAAATATAGGCCCAGCCAAAGACCAATTCTGGGGGAGTCAGAAAGTGACCCTCCTTTCACTGCCCCACTGTGGGTCTGGAGAGACAGCTCTGTTCCCACAGAGGGCTTTTCTGATCCCACACAGCTAAAACCATGCTTGGCAAGGATGGATCAAACCAAACCTTTTTCCATCTGGAAAATCACCATCCTGCTCTCTGTACAGGGGAGTAAATGAGGGGAGGTATCCATCTGCTCCTCACGATTAGCTCACCCTGAGAAACACACAACACAAAGGCCTGACCTGCAGCCTTTTCAAAGTCTTTTTTACTATCCAACAAGGAGGAAAAGAAAAATGTTCTGCTTCTGAGATCTGCTTTGCCTGGAGAGAGCAGGAGGGACATGCTGCATTTTGGGTTTGCCTTCCTCGAAAGGAAAAATATGTGGTGGCTGTGGGGGGAACAGTCAGATCTGGAAGGTCATATGCTGGTTTTGGCTCCCTGAAGAGAGCCAGCATCTGGTTCGGCTCTGTTTCTCAGTTAAAGTTTCTTAAATGGAGCCAAATATTTAAATAATATTAACAATTTTATTTCCTGAATATTAACTATGCTATATGGTTAAATGACTGCTGTAACTGCAATAAAGGGCCTTTAGGGCTGGTGAGCTGCTCAGTCTCTCTTTCAGCATTCACACAGTCATTCAAACCAACTATTCACTGCATGATACACAATTTTAACTACATATTGGCTGCTTAATTAAAAGTACAGCTTTTAAAGGCACAACAGGCTTTGGTTGTTGTTTTGGTGGTGGTGGTGTTGTTTTAAGTAGCTGCCATAATAATCTCTGTACTAAAATGCTGAGGGTTAAAAAGTAATAAAAACTCACGAAAGGCATACAAACAATAAAATTTCAGTTAAAAATTCATGACGCGATGTCATTTTGTGTCAGGATGCACACAAACACTGTTCAGAGCTATTTTGGTGGGGGAGGAAAAAAAAAAAACTCAAACATAGTTTGTGGAGCCAATACTCAATGCCAATTTTCACTAATTACCTGGCATTCTCTATTTTCAAGTGGGTGGGAGCTTTGTGAAACCTTTTCAGGCTTCTCTTGTGTTGGTGAACACCCTAAGTTTCAAGCTACCTGAATTTCTCCAAAGGGTGTGGTATGTGTGTAATGTTTGGAAGGGGAATAGAAGACCCGGTGGGATCCTGGTGCTTATATCACAGAGGGCATCTCAGGCAATCATCTCCTCCAGAACATCTTCAAGATCCCTTTTCACTCTGCCGTGCCAGAACAGTGTGGTTAGCCTCAGTGATCCTGGTAATGAGAGCAGGTCTCAAAGCTTGTTCCCAGAACAAGAAAGTTTTGTGATTTTTTGCCCTTTACAAATGAGAAAATGAGATGAAGCACACAGGTCAGGGCATACATGCTTAAATATGGATTTATTAAATTAAAATGCTAATTAAAAGGTTGATTACATTAAGACCTCTTCAAACCACCTATGGTGATAGCCTGATGTCAGGCCTTTCAGCCTCCCCCCGGAGATCATCCTAAGCACAGGGATGTTGATGGCAGCAACAGGAGACAGAGGAGGGAAGTTTCTGCCAGATTGGCTCCCAAAGAGAATATTGTCCTGGATGAAGCCCCCAGCTTCAGAACTAATGTCCCACAGCAAAAGCACATGAGGTAAGTGTCTCTCTGTAGTGGGGGAAAAGTGTCCCCTGAGCACTAGCTCTGCCACACTTTATTTCCTAAAACTAGTTCTAGCAACAATCTCCCCATTTTCTGCCTTCTCTGACTCCTACATATAGGTTCCTTTTTCTCCCGATGTATTACACAGTCAGCTCCCAATTACCCGTGGGTGGTTTATCCAGGTGGCTGATAAGCCATAGATGTTGGGATGCAGAGCCAGATCAGATCAAGCCAAGCTTATTAACTCTTAAGTGGCATTGCTCTGCTTTTGCTTGGACCAACTGGGATTCTGAAGAACAGTAGGACTACTGTAGCAGGAAGAGCCAATCCTGAAGTACCTGGATATGCATGGAGCCAGGTGGGTTCACCCTATCTTGATATGCCAGTGGGGATGCAAGCAGAGGACCTCCAGACCCTCCTGAAGGGAGACAGCATCACATCTGAGCTGAGCTCCTGAGGCTCATTGGTCCAAGAGAATTCCTGAGGAGGTACTGAGACCGCAGCATGCTTTGCTGTGCCCCTGCTGACTTTGTTCATCATCCTCACTTTAGGCACCTACATTTGCAGATCCTGCATGACTTACTCAAAGCTGCAGAGCAGATCAGTGGCACTGCCCAAATTCACGCTCAAGTAAAATAGGTGACAATCTCCCACACTCACCGGGGGTTCCATGGGGCTTCCCATAGCATGCACTGGTGTGGGTTTTAGCTAGAAGTGTTTCTGTTACTATTGCTATACTGTAAATGTGATCTGAAAATTTTAGTAAACAACCTTATTTTTAACTCTTATTTCCTCTCTGTTTCCCCATTTCCTATATTTTTCTTTCTCTTTGAAGGACAGGAGTTTTGCATTGATCCTAAAGCAAAATGCCAATTTAAAATATCAGACTCAGACATACAGGCCAGAGCAGATGCTGACTACTCATAGGACAATTGTACCTGGATACATTTAATATTATGTCCTCACAGTTTTATGCTAAGTTTTTATGCTTGATAGCAGATTACTCGTTTCCCAGGTGTGGTCTTTCTGGATTGGGCCTGACAGTCACAGCACAGTGCGTGAAATCTACTTTGGGAGAATCGGATGCTCAAGCCATGTGACCCACAAGTTAGACTCATGGGGTGATATAGGAGAAAAATATACACCAAATGCAGGTCTTTCACATTACAGGAGCCAGGGAAAGCATAGGTCTGTTTTTATCAATGAGTCTCTGCACTGCCTGCTGCTTGGATGGCTTAGAAATTTTCCATTTCATCTCAGTGCCCAATGGTGACCTCAGTGTTTTCAAGAAGAGCAGAACAAATAGCTGATAGAAAAAGGAGTTAAAGTAGCCTTACTGAACAAATAAATTGGCAAGTGTATCTAATAATTGCATGGGTTCAGCATTTTTCTGCGATAAATGAGTAAACTTTAAATGTATCTCTGAGATGTACTATCACAGGCATTGCCATGGGCAAGTTTTATCCAATGATGAAACAGCAAGGCCTTGTGAGATAAAGATGATAGAAGGGGTACTATCAGGTGGCAGCTGGGTAATTACAACTCTCTATTTGGGCTCTGTA
Organism: Calypte anna; assembly: GCF_003957555.1. NCBI lineage: Eukaryota > Metazoa > Chordata > Aves > Apodiformes > Trochilidae > Calypte > Calypte anna. Next base: position 148,456,192 of record NC_044244.1, read on the forward strand.
GTGATGCTGCATGTGATAAGTGGAGAATAATGAAGAAAAAGGAGTAGTGATAATACAGGAGCTAAATGGTAGAAAATAGCCTATCATAGCCCACAGCCCTCTGAGTGCCTATGGGGACTTTGAACTATCTTCTTCAGTTTTCAGCCACAGAAAAAATACTCTCTCTTTCTTCTTCCTTTGCTAAATTTATGTCTGGTGGGACAAAAGGGAAAACTGAAAGGAAATCAAGGGTATGTGAAGAGAATATGACCTTTGCAAATAACGTTGAAGGTCACTGTGTAATTATTCTAAAATAAAAGTATCCTGTAATCTTGTCTGCACCCACAAAAGATGTAAGACCATTTTTTAATGTGATTCCGAACAATTTTGTTGGGGATCATGGTTTATGAAAGGTCAGCTGAAGTATTTCTAATTATATCTTGTCTAGCTCTTTGCTCAGAAGAACACAAACGCCATTTGTTATGATAGAGCCAAACATAGATAAAAGCAAAAGACTGTTGACAGACAAACTCATCACACACAAAGAAAAATACTATTTCCTGAGTGAAGATGGGCTTTTGCAGTTATTTAAAAAACAAAACAAAACAAAAAACAACAACAAAAAAAACCAACATAGGAGGGGGAAATACATTGGAGCTGGTCACTGAAGCTTTAACCCCGATTTGTTCATTTTTTTCCCTACAGGTAGTAATACCTACTGGTGACCTTGACACAGTTTGCCAGCTCTCTGAGTGAGTCTCTTTATTATTTTTTATTACTCCCCTGAGTAAGTTAATGTTTCCATGGCACTTCTTTCACCTGGGAGCCTGATACCTAAATGCCAGTTACCCTGAATGTCACATAGCTCAGGTTCACACATGTATCCATTCATACGTGAGGGAACTGCACATAAAATGTCCACTGCTTAAAAGTAAGCCACTAATTGTTTTTCTTTTTTAATACTGAGCTAACCAGCTAGAGTGAGAACTGTAATGTGCATTATTCCTGTATGTTCAGGTCTTTTTTCTTCTTAGGGTGCCATCTCTGTGTTACCATGGACCCAATGTGAGCATCTCACAGGTGAGGTTGCATCAACACACTGCCAGGATGCAGAGTGAGTCTCTTAAGAAAAGAAAGGCTCCAAATGAGACATTTGTTGGTAAAACAAGGGGTGATATTAATTGACTTAGACATTAATGAAGCCAGTAGTGAAAACAAGGAAATTTTATATAGTGCCTGGATCTGGGAGGCTTCTAGCTTGTTGGTCAAAATGAGACAATCACATTCAGTTTTAAGGGGAAAAAATGAACTAAACTCTTGTTCTAATCATGATAGAACCTGACTGGAAGTATAAAAAAAGCATTTATGCATTACAGAAATAAATAGCATGCAATAAAATATTTACAGCCGAACAGAATAATTGCTTATAACCTGAAATGTCAAAAAGGCACAAACAAGAAAATTTACACAAGTTAAAAAAAAGGCTTTTTAAAGTATATACCTGACTGTGATGATTTCTATGATATGATTAAATTATAATCTCTATTCCAAATTTTTAAAAAATTCAAATCATCCCTATGTTTGGTGAGGCACTGAAATGACTCACGCCAAGTCCAACCCTTCTGATTTAAGATCAAGATCCTGGTAAAAAAATATATATGTATCACAAATCAGAAGTTCACAGTGGAAAGAATTATAAGACCATCTCAGTCAGCAAGTGTAGTTTATCATTATTGACTGACTCCTACTCCCCTGGAGTAATGAAGTTTTGTCATTGACCCATGAGTCTTTATTTATGTACAGGCCACTTAGTCCTTTGGCCACGTAAGTGAAATACAACTTTGACCATATGGCTCTGCAGTGGTACCCAAATGGTGAGATTCCCTAGGGCAAGATTCATCTCACCTACCTTTACAAACCTAAAAATTAGATTCCTAAGTCTGAGTTAGCCACCCGACTCTGTCAATGGGGAGAAACTGGCAACTTGAGAAAGAAAATTATGCGACCTGTGTCAGACACCCACCTTAAGGAGGGATCAATCACCCTTTGGAAATACTTATTTCTCCTGACTGAATACAAAGGGAGCCTGGGGTGACTGGCTTAGACATTTAACTTTTAGATGACTTGAGGACGGCTAAAATGAATTGCATCCTGACTTTAAAGAAGATTTAGGTCCAGTGAGATCAAGAGAAGTCTCTATATTTGGACTTTTCTTCCATTTTAAATCATGCTAAGTGCTTTCCAAACCCCAGTGATGAATACCCTTATCGTTGTTCATCTCTATCAGTCTGGCTTGTGCTTTGCTCATCTTTGGATGTACGAAGCTTACACAGGGTTTTTCAGGTGGCCATGATTACTGAGGCAGTCCCCTGCCCCTTCTCCTAAACCCCATCCTCCACTGGCCTTTTGTGTGGTCACACAGTGAAGAGACTGACCTGGCTGAAAAAGGAGCAGGGGGAAAAAAGTTGTCCTCTGTTTATACAGACAACCACATTGGAAAAGGGGAAGAAAAACCACACAAGTAACATCAGGACTACAGACTGCTTCCAGGAATTGTCCATTACATTCCTTTCAATTCTGCTGTCCATTTTTCCAGACTCAACACTAAAATCCCTATCAAGGCTTCACCATCTTGCCTGGGTCACTGTAGTTTCCTCCACATCACCCACACTGCTCTTCCTCTCCTGCGTGCCCAGCAAAAGCAGACTCTTAGGGTGGCCTCTCTCACCCTTCTCCTTCTTAAAGCAAACTGCTTATTTTGAGGGGCAGCAGAAAACAGCTGTGAAAGAATCAAGGGCTTCTTGACAGTCCTGTGGCTCGGAGAGATGTTTGTTGGCCGGGTCCATCATTCCCTGAGACTGAAGATCCACAACCTTTCTCCCACCTGTGATGATGGTGTCATGACTGTCCCTGTGCTCACTCTGGCCGGTTTGGTCTGCTCTCCTGTTGCCCTTCAGTGGGCAGATCAAGTTCAAAGAATGTCAGCAAAACTGAGAGAGAAAACAATGGCTGGGAGGGAAGAGTAGGATGGAAGAGTAGGGAAAAGTAGAACTCCTTCAATGGATGTACTGACTGCAGAAAATGTACTTTCCAGGTGTTTCAAGGAAGAACTGCCCCATGGACTGAACCTTGTGTTGTTTAGGAAAATTATTTAATTTTCAGAGTAACCAGTTTCAAGGCTCAGCATCAAATTGACATCTGATGTTGCCCTCTGGAATGGTGTACAGAGCAAAGCTTGGCACTTTCTTGACCACCAAGAAATTAACATTTTATCTGAAATCAAGACTTCACTTGTGGATTTCCTGGCAGGGCTGTGGTTCATTTGGTTCATATCACACCTTGTAGTGCATCATTTGTACTCCTGTTGTGTTAACCTAACCCAGCCATGCTCCAGGAGCACACGGACAGTGCTCCCACTGCTTACAGGGGTTCAGTCCCTGGGCCTGTGTTCTGACTAGTCCAGATTAACCCTCTCTGAAATGCACAGAGGGTGCACATATTGTCCTCAGCATCAACTGCTTTACCCTATCAATCTGCTCCTACAGGTCCACATGATTTTGCCAGTGGGGATGTATCGTATATACTACCCAATGTGATCAAAATAGTTGATCTCTGTTTCACATGTGCCCTCATCCCAAGACCTTGAAACAAAGTCAAAATCCAACTGCCACTTTTGTAAAATGGAACTGAAACCAGAACCAACCTTTGAGGCAGATGACCAAGACCCACTAACAAATTAAACTTTGTGGTCCTGATATGATCCCTGTCAAAAATCAAGAGTTTTCTTATGGCTGTTTACAGTTTTAGATTGAAGTCTTATTCATAGATTTCTAGCACCATGAGCCATAAAACATACATCTATTGTATACCACTTTTACATTTGCATACAGCAGTTCATAGATACGAAAACCTATGCCCTGTACTGTTCCCTGATTCCTTTTTTCTAAGCAGTCTCCTGTTACCTCCTGAAATTACAAAGCCTATACCAGGGAAACGACGTCAGAAATGTTCATAATTTTTACATACACACATAAAGTCAAATAATCTGTTCTCCATGTCCCTGATAGGAAGGACAAGAATCAAAGAGCTTAAATTTCTGCAAAGGGGATTTAGGATAGTCATTAGGAAAAACTTTCTAGTTAATCCTTGGAATTGATTGCCTAGGGAGGCTGTAGGATCTCTATCACTAGTGGGTTTTTTTCAAGAACAGGTTAGGCAAGTGTCTGTCAGGAATGTCATAGGTATAGCTTATCTTGCCTTGAGGGGGCAGAGGGAGTAGATGACCTCTCAAAGTCCCTTCCAGCCTCTTTTTTTCCTTTGAGCTTCAAAGGTATTCTGAATGCCTTATTTATCTTTATCAGTGCATCTCAGTATTTCTAATAGAATGTTTATCCAAGACTGAGACTTGAAAATTCATAAACCTCTAAGACCACAGATCACTCAGAATTATGTGTGTTGCTTAGCCACTGATGCTTGACACTACTGCAGATGCTGGTGATCAACGATTGACTCCATCTGGAATGCCACCTATCTTAGTTTGTCCTATTCCCAATTCTCCTGATAAAGTGTCATCCATGTTTTTAAATCTGACACACTGGATTTCAAGTGTTAGTCAAAATGAAAAACCTATTTATAACACCATAAAAACCAACCAGCTAATTTATGCTACCAATTTCTGAAACTTTCCTTCGGTCAACACAAATGACTTTATCAGCCTTCTTTATCAGTGCACTTTATCAGTGCTTCTCTTATAATATCAAAACCATAGTTTCCTATTAAATGCTTCAGTGTACTGGGTGCCAGGATGATTTTACGGACAAGAAAATCACACCATCATTGCACTGTAGACAGAATAATGTTCATTAGCAACACTAACCCTTAAAAAAATGAAAAAACAGGATGTGGGAAGTTTTGTATACTGACCTTCTGTGGAGATGCAGTGGTCTCCCCTGCATCCATTTCTACATGTTGATGTAGCAGGTTATTTCCTTCCTATTTCTCCCTCCTTCCCATTTCCAGCCTGGCTACCACTCCCTACCTGACTGCTTGGTTTTAGCTTCTGTAAGACAAGAGTTTGTGCCTATGAACTTGACATCAGTCTCGTTTGGGAGACAAAGAAAGCTGCCCAAGGCCACCTGTTGAGAAGGCATCCTTACCCTGGAAGCAGGGAGGTACGTGGTGGCACTACAGAGCTTCTGTCCCCCACAGCAGGGAACCACAAGCCACCATTCTTGGTTTGTGTCCAGCTCTGACACTTGACTGAGTGAAAGGGTTTCTTCCAAGTCAAAACTTCTGGTTATGCTATGTGATAGGATAGGACTCCATGAGGAAAGCTGCTCTCCACATCTCTGAGAGATATCTCCTATCTTGTTTGAAAGCTGACATACCCTCCAACTCTGCTGAAGCTGTTTGAGTTAAGCTACAACAACTCAATTGGCTAAATCCTTACTAGTGATATGTAGTTAGAGATCACCCAGAGCTGATACTGGGACTGTGGATCTTGTCCTTAAGAAACTTCAAGATCTTTATTATTTTCTCAGAAATGTCAGTGGAAAACATAATAATAGCGAAGGATGGGCAGGGACTGATTTGTCAGCAGCGACATCCATTCAAATGTGCACCAAAACACAGTGGCCTGACAGAGACGAATGACAAAAAAACAGCTCTCCCACAAAAAAATTCTCATTCTTGCTGTACAACAGGCGATTATTTCACTTAATCAAATTTTCAAATAAACTGCCTACAGTGCCAGGAAGCCACAAAGTCATTTAATAGCAGTTAGAATGGGCTGGAGAGGAAATATTTAAGCTGAACTGATCCTGATGGGAATTCAATTCCCAAGCTGAGGGAATTCTCACATAAGGGGCGTTATGGGAAGGAAGTGAGCTAGCTTTAGAACTGAATTTTTAATTTTTTTCCTAGATTTGAAATCCTGAGCTGGAATCAACACCTTGTCGGTTGCTTTTGCAATGCACACATTTTAAACATTCACGAACAGATAGCTATAGCTTCAGTAATTGTAGAACAAGATAAACCAGGTGCCTCGAATTGCCAGTGAGTGGGTGTGAGTCCACCTGTGCCTGGTTAGGACAGGCCCCTATTGGGCATGAGCAAGATCAGGGGGCCAATAAAGGTGGGACACACACCCACAGAAGAGATCTCAGTTCACTCTGGTGTGAGGCATGGAGAGGCCAGCAGCTCGTCGAGACTCATGAGCAAGAAAGGCTCTTCCAGCAACATTTGGTGGAGAATGCAGGCTACAGACGTCTAAAGAAGCAGCAGTGTGAGGAGCTGGCAACAGGAACATTCTCCCTGATTTGAAAAAGTGCCTGGGCTAACACTCTCCCTGAAAGGTATGACCAGCAAGCTCTTTGGATTGGAAACCCCTTAGCAGAGGGAAGCCAAGATAAGGATTCTCTCTTTGGAAACCCCTGAGCAGAGGGAAGCCAGGAGGATGGAATCCCATGAGGAAGGGTTAAAACCCGTGTACGGAATCCCATGAGGAACCAGAAACCCATGAGGAACCAGCAAGCTCTTTGGAAACCCCTGAGCAGAGGGAAGCCAAGATAAGGATTCTCTCTTTGGAAACCCCTGAGCAGAGGGAAGCCAAGAGAAGAGCAGATACAGGAGGGAGAAGAACAACTCAAGTCGGAAAGGCAGAGACTTTGTGAAAAGTGCCTGGGCTGACATTATGTTTGTAAGCTAGGGTTAAATCCCGTAAGCTGTAAGTGTATGTTTGTAAAAAAAAAAAAAAAAGGGGGGGGGAAATGTAGAGAAACAAGATAAACCAGGTGCCTGGAGTTGCCAAAGAGTGGGTGTGAGTCCACCTGTGCCTGGTTAGGGCAGGCCCCCTGTTACCAGGGGGCCAATAAAGGTGGGACACACACCCACAGAAGAAGCTCACTCTTGTGTGAGGCAATGGAGAGGCCAGCAGGTCGTCGAGCCTCAGGAGCAAGAAAGGCTCCTCCTGCTACGAGTAATCATAGAATTGTGGAATCACTCCCATCAGAAAAGACCTGTAAGATCATTCAGTCCAACCTTAAATTAATTAATAGTAATTGCTATCTAGAAATGGGTTCCCTTTATTATATTAGGATACAAGTCTGAGGAACCTAGGGTGCTTCTCAGGAATGCTTCTCCCTGTTGAACAGAAAGGAATGGGCTGCCCAGGGAAGTGGTGGAATCACCAACCCTGGAGGTGTTTAAGGAAAGGCTGGATGTGGCACTTGGTTGTGGCCATGGTCTAGCTAATGTGTTAGTGTTAGATCATAGGCTGGACTTGATGATCTCAGAGGTCTTTTCAGCCTCAATAATTCTGTAATTCTGGGAATAGAGATGTCCCTGCCATTACATAGTAAAGGATAGTTGAGTTAGACATATTTTTGAAAAAGAGACATGGAAGCAAATAGGCACACCTCTCAAAACACTTGCGAATTGTTGCCCTATGGTAAATGTAAAGTTCATGAACAATCATTCAGAAAAAAACTCAGGTTTCTAAACATAAAGTGATTTTAGGTGCCCCATTTGGTGTGATGCCCAGGCTCCAGCTTCATCCTGGCAGACTGTGTGCCTCCTGTAGGTCCTGCCTGCATCTGCCAACCCCATGGAGATGTTTTGAATACCTGCAGATGTTTACAGTGGCAGTTGATGTTATATTTAGGCTCCTGAATTTCACCCTTGATTTGTATGTGCTCCAGTTTCCTGTCTACAAAAATGATAAAATAAGTTTTGCTTTCTCCCAGCCTCAGCCTATGCCAATGTTTGGAGAGCTGACACATACATGCTGAATACTAAGAATACCAAAGATGTTTCCAGTGCAGAAACATCATGGATGAGGCTGAAATCTGCACAGAACTTGTCATCAGATCCTTACAGGAAACAACTCTCAGTCTGTCTGCTCCTCGCAAAAGGTGAATTCCCTGCCCTGAAGCATCTTCCGTAGCTTGATCGTGGGTTAGAGGGTTTGGCCCTGCACCCTAAAAATCAGTGCTGACATCTTGTCTGGAGAAACTGAGAACCATCCAGAAGGAGAGCTTTTCCCTGGCACGTGTATGCACAGGGGGTACCTGCAGCAGGCCATGGCCCGGGCTGGAGCTTCTCATCATTCTCTAACAGGATGTAATCACACCAGCTTCCACTCATTAATTACACATTTAAGATATTTGCACAGAACAGCACTATTTGCCAGGGATAGAAAGCTATTATCTGTTTGACATCCAAACAAATAGAAAATTCTGCTATGAGTCTATTTTCTTGTACCGTAAAGAATTTCAATACGGTATCTTTCATTTTTAAAAGTCAATCTTCTCCTTATTTAAAGGTATTAAGCAGTCCTTCACTCTGGTGGCTGCATTTTGGATGCTTCAGGCTCTCTGATTGTGAGAGATCAAGAATATCACCCACTGGCCTTCTTTGGAACTGGGATTTGTGACAGCCCATGGTAAATGCCCTGGGAGAGGAAAATATTCCACAGATAATTTGACTGCACCGAATTATTTTGAGAAGTGTTTATTTAAAAGGACTCTGAACTTCAATGATACATTTATTGATTTGATATAAAGAGAAAGTATTTATTTTCTGGTTGTGTTGTACTATTTTATCATGTTAGCTTTCTATTGAATTTTACTTTTTGTTGCACAGGGAATTTGTTCTCAAAACAAATAGAGTAGGTACTCAATTTCAAATGGTTTTATTGAATTTCTGATTGCATTTTTCCCTCCAGCTGACTTCCATTTAATACAGCTATCCTTTTGACTTAAATATTTCCCTGTGTAAGAACTGGCGTCTAGGAAGGACTATAGTATCAGAATACCTTCCACTCCATCTATTTTTTAACATTTCCCCTGAATAATTAGTTTAATCATTTAAAAACTTGGCAAGAAAGTTCATATGCCTCCAGACATGATTTTTCACCATTTTTACCATTTCTTGAGCTTGCTGGGGTTGAGGACCCCAAACGAAAACTTAACTATCATGATAGAAAGGGGATGCTCCCAAGTCCTGTGCTGGCCTGTTCAGTGACCTTGATTAGGGGGTCTCCCATCAAATCAAAATCTCCCACCTTTCTGAGTTTGTATTGATGGGAGACCACTAATCAAGTTAATTAACTTCTCACACTTAACAGTAAACTAAGTAAAATACAGCCACTAAAACAGCCAGCTCTGGCACACAGTTGCTGGCAGTGAAGGCTGCTGAGAGGAGTCCCAGTTTCAGCCAGTGATGCTGGGGTCTTGGGAACAAACTTGGAAAGCACAGGCTTTGAAATAAGAAGCAGCAAAGCTATGAATAACTGTGGAAAAAATTAAGATAGATTAGACATACTGGGAGAAAAATCTGTGTTGCACAAAGTTACCACTTTGTCAGAGTGCCACAGCCATTTTCTTCCTGAAATTGAGATGTCAAGCACTGCAATATCAAGGAATTTCTAAATGGTTTCATTTCTTTTAATACTTTTCTTTGGAAAGATTCCCAAGCTCAAAGTATGAGAATTTTGTGGTACTACAGCAAGTGGCATCAGCCACTCATCTGCTGGGTAATTTGGGCTTCATCTGAAGTTCCTGAAGTCAAGTATATGACTCAGATAAACCTACACGTGTTTCAGTCACTTCTCTAATTACAACATGGGTAATCTCTGCTAGGATTCTCAAGGGAAAAGCTAATTTACCTGCCAATCAGTTTGTAGCTCAACCTTCCAGCTTTGTCATGAACTTACCCTGAGGAGTATCTCTACTACTCCATGACCTAAAAATGTTTAGTGCACACAACATAATTGTCAAGTCAACCTCCCTGCTTTGCAGTGAACGTATTGCATTAGGCTCAGAGGGTAACATACTGCACATACTCATTCTCTGGCTCCCATCACTGTAGTGTTGGTACACGTCCTGTATGGAGAGAGTACACACAGGTTACATCTTTTCCTCCTGCAGACATATTCATTATAACCAAGCTGTTACTAATAGTAACTGGGGCTCCAGTTGAGGTCTTTAGGGGTGAGATAATCTCCAGCAATTTCTCACATGCAGTGCTGGATGGAGAAAGGTGTCTTTAGCCACGGGTTATGTCTGGTCAGCTTGGACATAACTTGAGGGTTCATGATGTTTTTTACTGAAGATGAAGACTTCTGCGGTTCTGCATTACATTGCCTGATCTTGTAAATATGTATGTAGGTGTTCCCAAGCAAAATTTCCATATTTATGAATCTTAAGCCACCAAAACATAACTAGGAATTACTCTATGAGAGGTCTCCAGACACTGGACATCTAAATGCATTTGTTGAGCTAACTGCTAAGAAATTTTTGAAAGATCATTAGTGTCATCACTGCTTTCAGCTGAGCTGTGCTGGGTGCATGAAATTAATACCTACAGTTGAATTTGCACTGACAAACAGAACTACTTTGTTCAACTTCAGCACCAGGGCTTGTGAGAAAACAGTCCTGAGTATGGGGTTTTTTCAAAATAAGAACCTCTAAGTCTTCATAATAATTTGATTCAATGGGAATAAAGTTCTTTAAGGGACCCGGGGATATACTCAGGCATGATTGGTCGATGTTTTTGGGGTGTTACAATGCATAAAGTGTTCACAGAACTGATGACACTCACAGCACAGAATGTTTATGGATTTTGAAGTGTCCTTGTTCTAATTAGGAGGACAGCAAAAGAAGAACCCACAGAGATGTGACCCAGTAGAGGAGACAGGAATTTAGAGATGAGGGAGAACCCTGAGATCAAATACAACAGATTCTATGTTCCTGAGAAATATAATCTCCCAGGACTTGCCTGAAAATTAGAAACCTGAGTCTCTAGATTTAGATGTTTAAATCTACACATATGCATTTATATTCCACTGCCAAAATGGACTATTAGATCATAAAATTTGATCTGCACTATAGTAGAGCTATTACTTCATCACCCAATTAATTATGTATGGAGCCAAATAACTTCTGTTTGATGAAAGGATAATTTGAGTTTGACTAACGCATAGCTTCTAGCAGAATATCTGGTCTTGATCTGACAGTAGCTGGAGACAGACAATCTATTGCGTGGTAGTTAGTTTGGTTAATCCCATTCACTAATAAATAATAAATAAATTAAAAAGTATCTGACTTCTCTCCTGGACTGACTTAGCTTCAGATTCTAACCACAGTTTCATTCTCTACTAAATTCAAGTTTACTTCACTGCTTGGTGTCTTTCTCTAGGAGAGTGATTTATATATTGTAATCAGATCCCTTCTCAATTTTCTTTTTGTTAAGATAAAAAAAGAAAATATTTGGTTTTCCCAGTTCTTAAATCACTTACAGAATTTTTTCAGCCCTTTCGCCATCTTTTCAATGTTTTTTTAAAAAATAACAAAACTGAAGCCCATATCCTGGCTGTTGTCTTGGCAGAACAACATATGCAAGTGCTGACCTCCTCTGCTCTTATTCATTACTTCCATGTTTTTGCATCCAGGATGTGTCCCTCACATCCTGGTACTCACATCCCAGTACTGCACTGGGAGGGGTTGTTGAATTCCTAATCTGCTAAGACCAGGCTCTGTAGGATAATATCAACCAAAAGAAGCAGCTCCTTTTCATGAAACATTTCTTTCCTGTTCTGTGCCTGATTATTCTTCTTCCTTGGTCTTCCAACACCTTGCAGTGTGCCATGGGACTTCCTAAACCCACTCCATCCAGCAGTACCACTCAACACAGCAGTTTGGATTTCCCTCATTAATGCCATTCCTAGATATCACAGTGCTAAAGCTCTTCTACTTCATCTAGGAGGGCTTCCATCTTCCCAGGCCTAGGAGTTTCTCCTGGATGCACCCTGAGTCTAGATTCCTGTGAGCTTACACACAGACCAATACTCACTGACTGCCAGACCTCTGGTTTCTGCCCCAGGAGCTGGGCTGGCCTGACTGGTACCACCCAACAGCCCTGCATGCACCTAAGCTGTCTGTACATGCACCTAAGGGTCTGTACAAGATCATCATCCCAAAGAGCCCCCTGTGCACATCAGAAGGCAAGGACAGCTGTCACCTGGCTAGGTTGCCCCAACATGTGTGGGTGAGAAAGCAGTAAGTTTCAGAAGATGACCACTACATAATAAACCCTTTAAAAACCAATAACTACAACAAAAAAAACAAAAAAACAAAAACAAAAAAATCCCACACAAAAAACTGCACACACACACACACACAAACAAAACAAAAACCAAAAAACAAACAGCAAGCCCAAAACCAAAACAATAAAAACAATAGACAGTCTTGGAGGTCACAGTAAAGAGAGATAAGAGGCAAAAGTAAAATGGAAGGGTAAATATGGCATTGAATTATAAGAGATTCACAATTTGGCAAAGAGAAAATGCCTGCAGCAGAAGGTGGCAGCTGAAATCTCTACTAGGAATAACAAAGCATTGATAAACCAGAGAGCAGCATTATATGAAAAAGATTGCTGTTAGCCAAGGGGAGATGCAAGAGGTGCTAAAGGGATACATTATACTTGTTCTGAGGAGGGGGGACATAGACAGTTGAACACATGAAGGCTGCCAGCAGCAGAGGCTAGGAATGGAGACAACAGTCTGGTCATACAGATGTTCCTGCTGTTCCCAGCATACACCAGTGAATCCGTAGGGAGAGAGCATTTATACCTCCTGCAATTCAGCAAACTCTACATCCAGCTCTGAGCCCTGTAGCTCAGGCAGTAACTCTGCCCTTCCATCAGACCTAAGAGCTGCAAACCAAAAAGCAGCAGCCATCTCAAGGCATTTTTCAATGAGAAGAAATTTTAATTGGCAGCTGATGTCTGCCAGAGCTGTCCTGGCCTCTCACAAATTTCTGAACTCAGTGTTGAGGAGAATTTAAGGAGGGATTCACCATGAAAATACCATATTTAACAACTGAATTTCTTTTTCTCAACCAGTCACTTGGGTTACTTAGCAGAATGGGCAGAGTATTGCTTATGCAGTCTCCAGCCAGCAAAGCAGGTCAACGTTTGACTCTTGCACTGTTCAGTGTAGGCAAGCACTTTAGTGACACAACTGAGAGAGAAAGATGGTGAAAGTAAAAAATCACTGTCAAAGGCAATAGAAACCTGTGATAGGAGAGAGAAAATCTCATTCAGCAAAGTGGTAGTATTTTTTTATAAGTTCAACAAAACTGGTCAAATGCCAGGAATCAGCTGGTAGCAGATTGAAGACTGGACTGTCTCACCAGTTGCAAGTTGAATGAATGCAGAAGGTTTCATTTTGGATTGATGAGCTCCAAAGCAAGCTAAAGACTCTAGATGAGGGAGCACTAATAAACCATCTTCTACTCCTTTTGCCAGGAGGACACCACCAGCTGCTGATGCTCAGCTCCCCCAGAGGGAAAGCAAGGGATACTTGGATGCATCAGGAACAGAATTTTGTGTTTGGTTTGGTTTGGTTTGGTTTGGTTTGGTTTGGTTTGATTTTCTGCAACCCCGTAGTATATTAGGATCCCCAAATTCTCAAATGATTATTGGAAGTTTAAGAGATATGCAATTTATATCCTGGGAGTACTTCACAATATTAGCTTTAGGTTCCGAGTGTTGAGTGTTAAATTACTCATCACAAACAAAAGAACTATTGCAGGATAGGTGTTGATAATAATGCCTGATAGCTGTGAATAATGTTTTTATTGGCAGAAGGTAGTCTGACTACTACAGGAAGTAATTGGCCAGAGGATCTTGTTGAGGCATAAATAGTCAAAAAGCAAAAATTGTACACAAGAGAAAAAATTGCACAGAGAAATGAGGAGCTCTGCCTACTAATTCCTTACCAAAAAAAAGGATCTTTTCCCTTACCAGTGGATTTTTCTCCTATGCAATGCAAAGAGAAATATGAGGGTCTGAATCCAGAAATGGATAGATGCATGCGAAACATTGGTGCTCTAAGGAGCTTTTTGTCCTATAGCCATCAAAAAGTAAATGGGAATGTATGCTGGTTAATAACTTCTCATTAAGGCAAAAGGTGAAATAAACTGTGAATACAGAAGAGTGGAAGAGACAGAAATTGTAATGACATTCAAGGAAATATACCCAATTCTAAACTAAAAAAAGAAAAAAAAATCCTAAAAATATTATGTCTTCAATCTGATCATGAAGACACCGTCTTGACATGATTAGTGGGACAAGGGACCGAAACAACCAACATTTCATGGAATGTATTTTTCAACAGACAATGAAGTTCCCATTAGAGAAAGAGGTAAAAAAGAATTTTCTCCAGTCTCACCTAGTTCCTGGTCTAAAGTTCCCTTTCCCTTAAAATCCGTACTGAAAGAAAAGCTGGATATTCTCTTCTCTCTGGAAATTTGTGGTTATAGAAGAAAACTTATAAGACACTTTGCTATGTAGGGAGCCAAAAGAATTAGAGAAATATGCATAACATGGCTGTTACCTACTGTCAACACAGGGAGAAATGCTGTGAGAGGTGGCTGATGCCAAACATTTTTCAACACTTGATATGTCAGCAAGGCTCTGGCAGGTGTCCTTAGGAAAACAGAGCACTCGTCTGAGCATGTTCAGCACCCCCTTGGGAAACAGTGTTTTCTCAGACTATGTGAAGCACCCACTCCATTTTCAGTAGTAAATGCAACCTTCTTTCGTAGTAGATCAACTCCTGAGATTTACCCATTGAAGGTCCTGATGTTAAAAAAATACAAAACCCAAAGACAAGAGAACGCAGCTTTGATGCTCTGAGAAGCTCTGGGGAAAATCAGTGCTTCTGCTTTAAGGTTAAGCAACCTGTAGGTTCTGTGGAAGGGAAATTGCTTACTGTAGCTGGTCAGAGTACAGCACAGGGTACTGCAGGGCCACATCTCCTATGACAGCAGAGAGAGGGACACAAGGACCAGACTGTGAAGGGAATACCTACATGGTGTGGGTGCATGATTGGTACCCTAGGAGCAATACTGTGTAAAGACTGGTTAGGGACACAGGATACAAACCATAGTCAAGAGAAACTCAAAGGGTTAAATGAATCCATGTGCTGGAGTAAAGACTTCTGAGAGTGAGTCCAAACTAAGTGGTCTCCAGATACTCTCAGAAAGGTCTGGGCATAGATCTCCTGCACCATCACAGCCAAGACTGGGGTTTACGCATCCCACTTGCTAGCAAGCAGAGTGTTGATACACTCAAGAAGAGCAGGAGGAGCATCACTGAGTGTGGGTGTTAAAAAGTATCATGTTTTTTATTTATGGGAGGCCAAGGTTAGCCCAAATTATCATAAACCACTTTTTGCCACTGCCAAAAAGGACCTGTCAACTTTTCCACCTCCGCCTATAAGAACAGAGATTATTTTTACAGCTACAAGAGTATCGTTTGCAAATTAAATATAAATGAGAAGATGTTTGATTGTTCAGCCACAATCATGAAGGCATCTGACAAAAAGGCAGGAGAGGAAATTATATACTAGGTTATGTGTTTGACAGCTTGAGTTTCACACAGAAAACCCCTGAATATTTTGGTTTTAGTTGAAAGCTAGTTAATGAATCTTAATTAATTACATCAATTATTTAAGATCAGCAGCAAAGTCACAGCCCTAACTAGCAAGTTAAGAAAGATCTCTAGGAACTGCCAAAACTTAGTGGTCACGAATACAAGGAATTTGCAGGGAAGTTCAGGTCTGGACATGCAATTGGCAATCCAACTTGTCCCAAATTTAACAAACATCTAACAAATTTAACAAACATCTAACATCTCATTAAATCATGGAATCATACTCTGATCTGCACTTTGGTCTGTAAGGCACCAAGAAAACACCAAGAAAAGCTGAGGCTGTCTTCTGGGTACACCTGAAGTTAGCAGAGAACTTCAAAGCGTGGTCATGGTTGGAAAAGCAACAGCAGGATTCTCATTTGACTGTGGATATAGAAGGAGAAAAACAAAGCAAAACAAAGGCAAGTTCATGGTCCTGAGACCTCTCAGCACTATTCATAAGAATGACAGTGCAATTATTTATGCCAAAATACACTAGGCTGAGCCCTGAGGTCAAAACAACTATCTCAGTGTTGAGAGAAGGTAGAGACATTGCACAGAGAAGACAAAACCTGGAAACAGCTGCATCATCTTGAGATTTCTCATTCCTAAACATAAAAATTTTGGGACAAGTGGACTTTCCACTGATGTTCATTGCTGATTTCTGATGAGAAAAATTTATCTCCAGGCAGGGACAGCAGAAGCTAGTTGAAGCTAATTATGTTCTTCAGTGATTCACATTGTGTGAGTGTCACCAACCTAAAACTCAGATATCGAGGGCAGCAGATGTCTGTCAGATTCTTTCTCCTAGAGCAAACCTAAGCAAGATTATTGTTTTCTCTATATATATATTGGATCAGCTGCCTGAGCTTAGGATCCTTGCCCCTTTGGAGCACTTGCTGCAGAGCACACAAAAGGTTTTTCAGTAGAGACAGCACCTTCTCTCTGTTACAGGCCAGGGACACTTTCACTAGATCTGGTTGCTTCAAGCCCCATCTAACCTGGCCTTGAACATTTCCAGGGAGGGGATCATACACAGCTTCCCTGGGCAATCACCACACTCGCAGTGAAGAATTTCTTCCTAATATATAACCTAAATCTACCCTTCTCAAGTTTAAAACCATTACTCCTTGTCCTATCACTACACATTCTTGCTCCAAGAGCTCTCTGTCCTTCTGGTGCTGCGGGCTCCAGAACTGGACACAGTATTCCAGGTAGAGTCTCATGAGAGTTGGAGTAGAGGGGGAGAATCACCTCTCTCAGCCTGCTGGCCACACTTCTTTTGATGCAGTTCTGGTTGAAAGCAGAGAATAGAATCTCAATCATAAATCACAGAATTATGGAATTAAATATTGGAATCCAGTGGTTTTCAAAATTGATACTTCTGTGTGGCATGTCAGAAACATTTGATTTCACTCTGACTTGAAACAATAACAAATTCTCATATATATTGGCATTTCTTACAAAAATTGTATATTGTATCTCAGACAGTCTTGTCCAACACGATTTCCTCAGCACTGTTCCCAAGGCTTTCCCCTCCTTAACAGATGGCATTAATACCTCCGTGAAGACTTTTATTTTTCTCTCTTCATTACATTTATTTTAACATGTTGCTGCACACATATTGACTTAATAATTAGCATCATTGTGTTGTATATGATGAAATAACCAATGGTGTCTTATTGGAGAATCTGATTCACCCTCTATTCCTTTTGTTTCATAATAAAGCATCCTTAAAAGTTACAAAGTCATCCTTTCCACCTGGTTCTGCTCAAAGTATGACTAACTTTGGAGTTAGATTGAATTGTTTCAGAAACAGAAAACACACAAAAATATGCAGCTGCTGGACTGGTTAATACACAAAAAAGGAAGAAACACTGAAGAACTGTTCTCACCAAACCAGCTTGTTTTTTCTCATTAACTTTCAACTCAATATCTCCTTTTTCCTCCACCTGCCTTTCAGACTGCAGGGATTTTAGATCAGGGCTCATATGTAGCTTCCTGAATTCTGCAGGGTTGATGAACAAAAAGTAAATGATCATTAATATAACTGAAGATTAATACCAATATCTCAATAGGTGCTGTTGTCAATGCTACACCATTTCTGAAGTAAAGGTTTTTATTTAAGTGAAAGGAGAAGAATGAAGTTATTTTCTCTGTTTCCCCATTTTCCTTCTATTTCCAGATGTTGTCTCTAATAAAATCCAAAGAAGGTGCAGGCATGCACTAGTCTGTCATGCTACTGTAATGTTGCCAAACAGGTAGCATGAATTTCCTTCAGCAAGCTATAAAAAGTGCAGAAGTCAATGAAGCAGGATTTATGGTTAGAGAAAGAGATTATAGAATGAGACTTAAGCACATGCTTAACTGCTTTGCTGAGCTAAGACGTATATGGGGACACAGATAACTTTAACATTTGCAAAATCCTTCATGATAGCAAATGACCATTAACCCTAAAATGGTTATATCAAATGACATCATGATGCAAACAACTTATTAACAGAGCTTTCATGTTTAAGGGAAATGGAACTGCTTTCTTACTGTATCCTATTTCATATCTTGTAAAGGTGTTGGTTTCTATCATTTTGTTGCATAGATAATTTACACTGATATCAATTTTTGTCATGACAACTTAGTTCTGCAAGAGAGCAATGCATTTTTATTCTTAAGGAATAGATAATGAACTTCAAATAGCATGGAAAAATATATGTAAGAGTTGAAATTGTTGTCTTTTGAGGAAAACAGATTGAATACTAAAAAGAATATATTTGATTTTTTAAGTCCTCTCTGGAGGTGTCACAGGTCATTATTTTCTCGATCTGATTTTAGAACAGACTATAGATGCAGTATAGATGCAGTTTTTCATACAATGGCTGGTTACAGTTCTCATAATAAAGCAAGTTAAAGTGAGGAAATCGGTATAATTACATGCATGGCTTTGCAGTTCTAGGTTATTGATTCATATCCAGGTCAAATAACTAATAGCAGGAATTCATCTCAGGAATTATAACTGATTTTGGTACTGCTGGACATACTTATGTAATAGAAAAGGTGACTGTATAGAGTTTATTCAATACC
Source organism: Calypte anna (assembly GCF_003957555.1). Classification (NCBI taxonomy): domain Eukaryota; kingdom Metazoa; phylum Chordata; class Aves; order Apodiformes; family Trochilidae; genus Calypte; species Calypte anna. The sequence continues at coordinate 148,474,723 of NC_044244.1, forward strand.
ACTGTAAATTGTTATATGTGTTGTAGCTTCAAAATAAATTGAACCTCTCATAAATTTTGACTGACATAATACATGATGTGAAAGCCTCCAACAGTCTTCATGTTTTATTCTCTATGATTATTTTAAATACACATGGCCAGATTATCTCTTGCATCAGGTTTCCCACCCACACAAACTCCCTCATCCTCCCTAATCCTTTAGCTGTTCCTCAAGCTGATCTAGTCCTTATGGTGCTGCCTATAGATCTGCAAGGCACCAGATACCAGCCAGTGGCTGACAGCTGCACTCCAGCCTGCTGTGTCCATAGTCCTTTAGTTCCCAAAGTTCTCAGATTTAGGCTGGAAGCCTTCATCTCCCTAGCAGGGGAATCTCAGCTACCGAGGACCAAAGTCCTGACAAATGGGCCCCTCGGCCCTACATGTAACAAAGACCTAGTTATAAAATACTGCCTTTTAAAAAAAAAAGTCATTTTTTCCTCTAATAGGCAACTGCTGTTGATGTGCCAGCCCAGTCAATGTTGTCTGGATATTTAACTACTCAATCAAGGCCACTGGAATCCTTTGTTTGAGACATATGAGACAGATTGCTTCCCCAGAGTGCCTCCTCCATTTACTTCAAATTTCCTGTTGATTCCTCCAGATAATGCACATAAAGTCTACACTACATATATATATATTTACACTCATTTCCTGCAAAGATACAAACTTCATCAAAGCACAACTTCATCTTTCTGTCTTTGTGTCTGGTCAGCCTTTTTTTCCAATTCTGAGGACTAAGTGTAAGAAGACGTGACAGAGAATCACAGCAAGGCTGAGATGGGACAGCATCTTTGGAGATTGTCTAATCCAACTCCCCTGACCAAGCAGGGTCACTTACAGTGGTTGTTCAAGATCCTGTCCAGTCAGGTTTTGAATATTCCTGAAACTGGAGAGACAACCTCTCTAAGAAACCTGTCCCACCACTCCCAACAGTGCAGAAGCTTTTTTTTTATGTTTAAATGGTATTTCCTGAATTGTGGCCATTGCTTCTGGTCCTGTCACCGGGCAACACTGAGGAGACCTGGCTCCCTCTTCTTTGCATCCTCCCTTCAGGTATTTACGTAGATGCATAAGATCCCCCTGAACCTTCCCTTCCCCAAGCTAAACAAACTGAGCTCTCTCAGCCTTTCCCTGTAGGAGAAATGCTCCTGTTCCTTATGGATCTTATGCATCCTTGTGGTCATTTGCTGGAGTCTCTCCAGCATGCCCATGTCCCTCTTGTACTGGGGAGCCCAGAACCAGACACAGGACTCCAGATGTGTCTCACCAGTTCTGAGTGGAGACAGGATCACCTCCCTTAACCTGCTGATGTTATTTTGCTGCTAGGATGCTGATGGCTGCCTTTGCTACAAGGGTACATTGGTGGTTGATGATTCATTTGGGTCCACCAGGACCTCCAGGTCCTTCTCTGCAAAGCTGCTTTACCCCTCGTGCATGGGGTTGTTCCTTCCCAGTTCATTGTACTGTATGAGGTTTCTGTCAGCCCATTTCTCTAGCCTGTCAAGGTCCCTCTGAATGGAATATCTTGGGGTCATTTGAGGATGAGGCCCTACAAAGGCAACCACCTCTAAGTGGCTCTACTGGAGCAGGGGGTTTGGACCAGATAACCTCTAGAGGTCCCTTCCAACCTCATCCATCTGGTCATTCTGTGAAATCTGAGCCTTCTTCTAGTTTTCTGAAGAAGACATTTCATCTAATTCTTCTTCCATAGCAGACACCTACACATGAAACTTACCTTGGGCTGTCGTCTAGTCCTGACTGATATCGTCCCAGCTGGCTCACCATCTACCTTCAGGTAAAGCTCTGGGCATTCCTGCTGCTTTCTCAAATAGTGGGTAATTCCCTCTTCTTGCCTTCTCTGCCTGTCCTTCCCAAAGAGCCCATATCCATTCATTGCAGCACTCCAGTTGTGTGAGCCACCCCACCATGTCTCTCTCTGACCCCAGTGATGTAATAGCCCTAAAATTCCACATGAACCTCTAATTCCTCTTGGCTGTTCCTCAGTGCTGCACAAGCACTTGCACCCTGTCACACAGATATCCCAGAAAGAGTATGAGAGCTTCTCATTTGCATCATCTCTGATACTGCCCAGGCTTCTGTTTTCCTGCAGCTCCTTCACTTGGTGACACAGAACTTCCATCAGCACCCACCTGCTTGGAGGAGTCCCTCTCCCCCTGTCCCAGCCTCAGCAAGGGGGCACAGGCACCCTGGCAGCCCAAGACCCAAAAAGCTTCATCCTCCTTTGGGATCTCAGTCTGTGTTGAAGCCTCTGTGGTGCTCGGGCAGCTGCTCCAGCAGGTGCTGGGGATCGTGACCTGGGTGCAGAACATCATTTCAGGTGCCATTTCCTAAGCCCTTCTGCACAAGTGGGTGTCCAAACTGTTGTGCCTTCTCAGACAGCAAGAATGAGGGTTTCCTCAAGCAGCTGCAGATGTTTTCCATAGGACCAGTGTGGATTGCAGAGCAGGAAAAATTCTTGTGATGTGGGATTTAAAGTAAAGCAGCTACATAGAGACACACTATGAGACCTGTGAACTTGCAGTCAGTTGAAGGAAGCTCACCAAAGCAAAAAAATAAAAAAAACAACGACTGAAGAAAGGAAATGACAAACAGTAGGCCAAGAAGCAGCAATCTGGAGCTGAGGCTTGGAAAAAGGGTGACTGCTATACTTCAAAGAGACAGCAAGACAGTTTCAAGCCACAGTGTTGGTGGAGAAGAAAACTCCCGTACAAATAAACGGGTGCTGCCATTACTGAATTAAGAGAATAATTGTAAAGAAAAATCCCAAACAAACCCTGAAACAAATTCCTAACAGTGTCAGTCTCGCTAGGAAAGAATTCCCCTGGAATTCTGCTCTGGAGGCAACATCCGGACAGGAGACCACACATACCCCTGATGACAATTTGAAGACTGGCCCAAAAACAGCAAGAGAAGAGGAGTCATAAATGGCAGGTCTGAAAGATGCTTTCAGCATCCAAAGGAATAGTTTTTTCCCACAAACCACTTGCCAACATCCTGACACACAAACACCTCTATATTTATACAGTATGTGATTTATATCTTGCCAATTGCAATATACGTCTCTTTAGGGATGGCTTCTATCCATACTGGCACCAGCAAAGAGCTCACAATATTTCTGCTCTTCAGAGATTAAAAAGAAAATAACTATGTGATGTGTCAAAGAGAGGTAACAGAAGCTGGATATATGTCAACAGAAGCCTTTTAGCACTAAACTACAGGCAAGGTACCTGATATGCAGATTGTTCTGAAATTCATCACTTTTGAAGATAAAGCGTGCAATTAGAAGGGGTTTCTTCTCTTTATGGGATGATTTATAACACCACTTTCCTTAACAAGACATTGTGTAAACGTGTTGGATTCTTTTTTCCTTCTCATGGGATTTTACAGTTAAAACTCTGTGCACCTAATACACACCTATCATTTTCCTGTTTCCTTTGTCAGGTTAGTGACCCAGCTGCCATGTGGCACCTTCTGTGTGACAATGCAGAGACAGAGGCACTCCATACCCACCAAAACGTCATCACAATATCATGAGGACAGAGCTTCACACATGTAAAAAAAAAGAATGTTCCCTCCATTTCATGGAGAGTGAGAGATGGTCAGGATTTTTCTTGGTTTTGTTGGAAAATGCCAGATCATCAAAATCAAACCTATTTTTAGGAAGCATCTTTGAAAGTCCCCTGATTTGGGGCAGAGGTTTGAAAACACTGAGGGGAAAAAATATTTTAATTTGATTAAATTAAATCAAATCTCACCATCTCTTTGTGGACTGTATTCCAAAGGAAACACATGCAGAAAATTAAGTTACTCAGTAATGTACACTGTGTTTGACTCTGATGCTATTTAGAGCAACGTGCCCCACATTATTTAAATGCAGTCCTTCCTTTTGAAGCTGGGCCACTTTCCAGCAGGAATACAGGAGTCATGGGAGTGGGTGGGAATACAAGCAAGGAGGGTAACAGTTCTCTCTCTGAGTGCTCTGGATATGTATTCTGTTTTCTAAAGATACTTGCTACGGATATGGTTTATTCTGCTATTTTGCAAAAAAATGGGGGCTAGTTTCACACCTTCCGTCTCCCGTGTAGAAAACAACGGGCACTGAGAAATTAAAGATTTATGTAGAGAAATCCCACATAGAGGATCACTCCATGGCCTAATGGTTACGAGCCCTATGAGGGATGGATTGATAGAGGAGATGCTTGGGTTTTGTTGCTATCGATGGCCATTTATGTAGTGTACATTACAGATACATTGGGTAAAATACATGACATGGGAAGGTGCATGCATTAAAATTGCTCTTTTCCCTCTACCACACTCAAGTTCAGGTCCCAGTCACTAACTTGCATAGTGATAGGTGCATCCCTTTGCCCTTTCTGGGCCAGTGAATTCTGGATTTTTCTCTGCACAGCCACAAAGCTCCCTGCCAACAAGGAGACACCTTTCTGCTCACCCTTTTCACTCATATCCCTAGATCCAGCTTCAGGGAGACTCCAAGGAAAGTCAGCAAGGGTTGTCAGTCATTACCCAGATAGCAATACTCAGCACCTTGTGTTTTCCAAGTGCCCTACAAATGCTTTGCAGTAACTAATTTTGTGTATAAGCTGTGGGTTACCTGTAAATACTCCATGACTTCATAGAATCACAGAATGGTTTGGGTTGGAAGGGACCTTAAAGATCATCTAAAGATCATCAGGGACACCTCCCACTAGACCAGGTTTCTCCAAGCCCCATTCAACCTGGCCTTCAGCTTCCCAGGGAAGGGACAACATTGGAGGCAGTACTCTCACATAAAGAGTGACAAGAAAACAAGAGATTTACTTCATGGTCCCATCTCGTCCTATCATCCTCTGCCTCTGCTCTCCCTGCAGCCAACTTCTTCTGCCTCTCCTGTCTTAGCTATTTGAGGGTACATGCTGGTAAAGCTTTTCTGAGATTTCTTTTAAAGCACCAGTATTTCTAGGGTTTCAGGTTGTATTGATGGGTACACAAATGAAAATATGAACTGGGACAATAACTTTTTTTTTTCACACCAGCAGATCTTTAAAATTTGAAGAAAACTTCATTTGATTCACAGCAAATGTTGGTGCCTTTTACAGGTTTTATTTACATGAAGAATGTAATTAAAATATAGATTTGAAAACATCTTTTTAGAAAATCCTAAATGAACTAAATACTGTTATAATTTTTAGCTGTTAGCTTTTTTAATTGAAAAAGATTTGCTGAAAAAGAACAGCGATATTGTAAAGAATGCCAGCTAACTTAAATCTGCATTTTTGGTGAAAAGAAGTTGCAATTGTACCTTTGCTGATGTTTATTAAACACTCTTTACTGAATGTTCTGTATCATCACAGCTGATAATGAGGAAACTAAACAGAAAGAAACTAAACAGTGTTTCTTGCTGAAGACAGGACAGTCTTTAGAGCAACGACTGCATTTCAAGCAACCCCAGGGCTCTGATGGATGGATGGATGGATGGCTCATCTGGTATTAAGCAATGATGCCAGCAGTTTGCCCATACGTCTGCTTGTGGTTTCCATCTGCTGAGCAGACACTGAAAGCAACTCAACTTCAGCCTTGACATAGTGGGATGAACATCCATCAGCTGGAGTTTATGTTAAAACATCAGACTTCAAACTGCCAAAGGAAAGGAGCTGACACACGTTTGCTTCAGTCAGCCCTGCTCCATACATGAAAGCTCCAAGCAGAGCAAAAAGGGCAGGGTTTGAAGGGATGTTAGATTAAATGCCTCTGCAAGTCTTCTTCTGCAGGTGCTCTTGTCTTTCAAACCACACTTCTTTATCTCTTAGTGATCAAGGACTACACTGGCTTTTCCAGGACTGCTGAGCCAAAAAAAACCAAACAAAGAAACCCAACAAAAAACCAAAAAAACCCCCAAAACAAACAAACAAAAAAAAACCCCTAATGTTACCACTTATGGAAGTTAATGATGTAAATGAAAACCAAGAAATGGCCCTTCAAAACTCAGTTTCCTGAAGCTTGTATAGAAAAAAATGGAGGCAGATGTACTGAACAGAGCAAAAGAAGATCATAAATAGTAAAAAACTTCTCCAAGCACAGGAGAACTTTTTGTTGGGGTAAAGCTCTTTGTGGCATGGATAGGCACAGCAAGGTATGTCAGTCTTCCACTTTCGTAGACACTACTAACATATCATTACTTTGTATAAATTATAAGGTACATTTCCCAAGACCTCTCTAAATATCTTCTGGATAACCTACATAACAAAAGTCTTTGCTACTTCTGTAGTGCTTCTTGATAAATCCAACCTACTGACTGAGAAAATGTACTCTGCAGTCATTACATGTATGTCAGAATTAACACAAAAGATTCTTCCTCCACATATTAGCAAATATGTTGCTGTCAGTTAGCAAAAACCTCTAATTTGAACCAAATATTTCCTGCACCATTATTCTATAAGGTTTCAATTTAATGAATTTGGATTGAATGGAAAAAAGATGATCATACATTACAGTGAAGAGTATTCATGGGTATAAACTACTACCTAATATAAATTAGAAATGTATTATGTATCCTCATCCAATTAATATTGTTTCTAGAACCTGAGAAAGAGCTCACATGTTAAAATAACTCCAGATGAAAAAAACTCATGTGCATTATAAAAAATGCTAATAGACGAACAGCAGCTGATTATTCACAGACTGAAAACTCACACTCCCAATTTAAGTAATGCATGTTAAAATAAATACTGTATCTAGAAGCCCTTTTTATATAGTATTTACATTCCATATACACATTAACATGTGTAAATACAGCCTGCGTGTTTGTGTGTGTTTGTGCATTCATGTGAAAGACAAACTCTGTTAAGATGTTCTCTCATATAAATCCACTTCAATGGCTTGATATATCTGTGACAGAAAGAGAAAACAATCCCATTATTATACATAAAGCTTGCATATTCTCTTCTTATTCCTCTTTCCTGCAGAACTTGTTCAGACGCTCACCTGGCAGTGCTGATCCACTCTGTTCACACATACAAAGAAGCTGCTGATGCTCTCAGTGGGCAGCAGGGTTGTTCTAGACCTCAGCTCTACAAATATTTGGACTGAGGACTGTAGCATCACATTTGTTTGCACAACATAAAAGTCATAAAAACTGAGCACTTTATCAAAGGTCACAAGCAATAGGCCGGGAGCAGCTCATCATCTGCTGTCCTCGAGGTACCAACTCTGCCACCTCTGCAGTGTTAGAGACAAAAATGGGAAAAGATTCCTATTTCCAGGGGACTTGTCCAGAGGAGGTGTGTTGGTATGGTGCTCCAGGAATTAGTGTCTTTCAGGGCTGTGGTTCAGAGCAATGCACACACACACACACACACACACACAAGTCCCATGCCATGCTGCATACAGAGCAGCTGCCAAATTTAGATCTTCTCGAAGTTGCAGAACAAGAACATCTTCTTCTATTTTCTACCTTTCTGGCCTGGTTGAAGCAGAAGGATTTCACATTCGAGTTGGCTGCGTTCACACCCCGACCTGTAATCAAAAGTCTGAATGTTGAAAAGAAAAAAAAAAAAAAAGGCACGGGACAAAAATACTCAGCAGCTGCCAAATGCATGCACACGAGAGTGGTGCCAGCAGTGTATTTTCCAAATATTTCATTAAAATGACATTTAAAAAAAAAAAAAAAAAAAGTTATTCATTACCACCTGGAGTAAGATTTCATGGCGTGTTATTATATTCTGAAGTAGTTACCACTTTGTTACTGATCCGGGTTGGTGAAACAGCACTCCAGCCTTGATTCCCCAGGCTTAGGTAACCGAGCAGTGAGTGGAAACCTGCAAGTCCTCTATTCAGTTTGGTAAACACGGGCTTGTCTGTCACCTCTCATTGTTCCTCTTCAAAGTACAGTTGCCACCTTATCTGGCAACAGCTTCCTTGAAGAGTGCTGCTCATGTGAAATAATCTTTCACCGCTGAGGCCAGCATTTCCCTTACACAAGAAGAAACATTTATCTTGCTGTTAATGGTTAATTAATTTTGAAAATGTATATTACGACACAATAAAATTTAAAAAAAAAAAAATATTTAAAGAAGAAAAGAAAAAGCCAGACCGGACAATGGAGAAAAATGTCCCTTCCTCAAATTGACTCCTATTTAGTTCTTCCAATGTCATCCAAAACACAGATAACTTTTCTTTCATGAATTGTTCTCCTGAATGATTTATACATGTTGTGTTATCTGAGGCCCTTTCCAGATCCCCTTGTGGTTTCAGCCAGCCATCAGCTGCATAATTGTTAATTTTAACACTATAAAAGGTTCTGATGCCGAGGAGATAAAGCGTCGGAGGAAGAATTAATTGAAATGTATCTTCCAATCACACTGGTTCCCTACTTCCAGTTCCACAAAAATTATACATTGGATTTGAGGTTAAAATAAATTTACATTTGTGCTACCCATAAAGCTTTCGGACTAGTAGAAAATAGATAAGTTAATTGTTTCTAAAACCCATAAAGGGTTTACCCTTAGAATAATTCAGGGCAGACTCCTGTTCATAGCCCACAGCACCGTGAGCAGCCAGATAGAGGATTCTTCCCAAGCTACTGCAGACATAATTGGTCAGGAGATATGTGACAGGAGTCTTTTACAACAGCAGGTGATAGACTGACAGAAAAGGAGCTCAAGCTCCACCAATATTTAATCTGGATATTAAACACTCTATGCTTCCTAGAGCTAATAATACTTTTTTTTTTTCCCCCTCCAATGTTTACTCTATGCCTGTATGCTTCAAGCGAAGTATTATGAGGTAAAACTACCAGGTTTTGATTCTTTCATTTACATTTTTATTATAAATATATAAATACATACAGAATGTGCAAAATTAGTTTTAAAGGCTATTTGGATGAACGCAGTTGGGGCAAATTAATTCTGAGATCATGGGATTCGTGTGTAATTTATGGCTAGATGACTGTAAAAGGCCAATCCTGTTTAACTGAAGACCCCCAAAGAGGCTGAAAATACCATCTATAACCCTGCTAAGCCTTTATTTGAATGCTACCCCTATTAAAAAAGATCTTTCTCCACATTCTTCAGAAATGGGCTTCCACTGCATGCTGTAAATGTTTGCTGAGTGCAGTGGAGGCAACAAGGTGCTTTACTTCTTCACCCTCTTTCCACAGAGGGTGGGAAGCTGTGTCCCAGCACCAGCTTCTCACCTGTAAAAACACCAGTTCAGACCCTGCAGAAGGAAAAAATTGTGGAGGTTTCACTTCACAACTCAGCAAATGTTTGTCCACACAATAAAGACACCACATTTCAGCCCTAAGGAGATACAGTGTGAAAACAGCAACAAATTGAGATGAAGAGGGACTGGGAGAAGGACTGGGAGGGAAAGCTTGCACAGCACCTGCCCACACTGTACTTGGATTTAGTCCATTTTGTGAGTCCTACTTTCATGAATAACAAATTCAACTAATACAGTGTAAGGAAAGATCTGCTTTACTCTAAGATGTGTTATCACTTGAGGAACATTTTATTGCTAAGTAAAATACCCTTGATTTTCCCTCAGTACTAGGTCTTGTATAGAAAATAATAGCATGTTAGTTGTTTCAAGTCACAGAGCAAATGCAAGGGATTATACATCTATAATTTTAGGACACAAAGGCATGGAGCCCCAAAGCAAAGAAAGATGCCAATTGAGCTGAGAACATGCTTTGATATTACACAGTATATTGTATTAAGAACATAAGAGTCTCATCAAAAGCTCTCCTCAGCAAAGCTCAAGTATGGCATGTGGGGCCAGGAATGGGCAAAGTTTAGTCATTACTATTTGTGGAAAATAATTCCCATGTCTCAACAATCCATGTCTTTAATTGCATTTTCTTTATAAGCTGAATGTAGATAGGTAGAACTGTAGGCAGAATTACAATGCAGCAACAGAGCACCAATGATTTCCTAAGCCTGCAGTATTGGGTATTTAATTTTGCTTTTAAATCCATACTGTGGCGGGCACTTATGCACATAATAGAAAAGGAGATATGTCCCAATCAGTTTATAAGATAGTATGAAAAAATGCATAATAGAGCAACCAGATATATATAAATAAAGAGAGCAACACAAAGAAATCTAATCTACTGGAAAGCTATAATTCAATCCTTCTGCAACACAAGTGCAAAGCTAAACTGGCTTATGACTAGCACAAGAATACATATAGCCAGGACTATATATAACCTATGTCAAACTAAAACCTTTGAATTATTGTTTATCACTGTTATTTCATTTTAATAAAAAAAGGAAAAAAATCTAATGACTATGTCAAGAAATAAGTATTATTAAATTATAATTTTGTACTGAGCACATAGGAGAAAAGATAAGGTTTATATGCTCTCTTTCCATCTTCCCTTTCTCCCCCCCTCCTTATTCCTTTTTTTTATTCTGTATGTTTATATATTTGTATTAGAAGCTGGAAGAAATTTATATTGAACATGGGAGGCAAATTTCAGCCTTGTTTATATCTTGTGCAATTCTCCTGATTTCAGGTCAGTAGGGATTTGTCTCATACCTTTTGACCTGAACACTTAATAGCAGTTCAGGGTGTTGCAAGGTGGTTTTTTGGTTGGTTAGTCAGGTTTTTTAATTTTTCCTTTAGAAATAGACATTTCAAATGGAATTAGATCTCTATGATGAAACCTAAACAAAGACTTTATGAAGTCCCTGTTCCTTAAGTGAGGGAAGATTCAAGTATTCAGCTGGAAGGCTTCCTTTCTAGGTTTTTTTCTGATGGCCACAGTCCTAGTATTTTGTTTAGGCTCCATCTCCTTTCTCTGTATTTATTCCTGTGGAGCTTTTCTTTCTCTCTCTCACACACACAGACATGTGTACACCTCCTGCTCCATTAAAAGCAGTAGTCAGCCAAACCCCCTCTTCTACACCATTCACCCAGCTCAGCCTAGCTCTGTGCTGTGGTTTTGAAGAGTAACATGTGCTTTTGTTTGGGGTGGAGGTCTCTATTATTTCATAAGGCAGCTTAACTGTTTCTTACAGATGTGTTAAAAGAAGGTAATGGCTACACCCACAGCTTCAATGACATCTCATCCAAGCCACAACACAAAGAATGTAACTCAGGAGAGGGTATAGCCAGAGATGGGAGAGACAAATGAGGGCTGTCAGAGGTGCAGAACAAGTCTTCTTACATAATTGACATAGTAGGTGACAATTAGTTTGGAGGACTAAACATTATTCACTATAAATCAAGACCATCATCTGCAAACTGCTCTGGAGATCACTAATAGGAACATCACTTGATGGTGCACTCTGTGTCTCTGGAGCAGCTGATGGAGCACTGTACCTTGGCCATTGCTCCATGGCTGGTGCAAGAAACAAACACTGGGGCAATTAATGTCTCGAGCCACACCTGAAAGAGCAAGGAAAGACAGCTATAAGTTTAATTAAGAATAAACACTTATGCTTTGCCTAACTGGGGACAGTTGAGAAAAGTGCTTTGAATGAGCCGAGGCTGTAAGGTTACTGCATATGAACTACAGTGCACTAAACCTTCATGTGGCTGCCTTCGTTCAGTTTTTAGAAGAAATTCCTGTAGAGTTTCACACTGAAGTTGAAGGATTAAGCAGCAGAGAAATCAAGACATTTCACTTCTACACAGGAGCCTCTGGGCAAGTTTTAGAAACTTCAGCTTTACAGCTTTACTTACACTATCTTAATATCCTACTTGAACACATAGCAATTTTATTTTTTCCTAATTTGTTGAAAGGTTGAATTCAAGACCAAAAGTATTTCCTCATGGACACAAATATGTCTTAGGAACAGGTTTCTCTTGTTGAGGTGGAGAACTTATTTTAATAGTCTGTCCTTGAAAGCTAATGTTTCCAGTTTGGTCTTGGGTGTCTCTGATAAAAATTGTAATACAGCTTACACATCTATGCTTCTTAAATTTGTTGTCATTTTTATCGAGGCAAATGATCTTGGAGGACTATTTGTGGTTTCAACAATCTTAGAGACAATGAGACAAATTGTTGACTAAGATAAACAAATGTGGTGCCAGGGATTTCTCCACAGAAATTTGCTGGCTCAGCTCAGCAGGGATCTTGTCCAATCTTTGGATGATCTGGTCCAATCTTTGGCCATGTAGGCTATTAGTGAGACACTCAATCATTAAGATATATGAAGCTCTACCAGTTTTCATGCAAGAGGTTTCAATGCTGTGGATAAATGTGTTCCTCTCTGCTGGGCTTATCTAATTCTGGAAAGCTGTCTTGGAGAGTCAGGAGGAGCCGGAAGCTTGGAAATGCTTATGGATCAGAGAACTTTGAAGAGCCTGAGCCAAGGTGTGGGAGCATCACAAGTTTGGGTGTGACTACAATGCAACCAGGAGCCTGGATCTTTGGAGATCTGTTTGTGAGGAAGGTGAGGCATTATATTAGGAGAGCTTCAAGCCCCTTGCTCCCATCTGTTTCTGCATATTCAGTCTCAAAAAGGTCACCAGAGATCTGTGAGACAGCAGAAGGAGAGTGCAAGGAGAGAGGGACAGGAGCCTCTGCGGACCTTTTACCTGGGCCACCACTGCCCCTGCTGGCTCCATTTACTGCTGCAGTGTCAGTCTCCTGGGTGAGCAACATTCTTGTTAGGGCTGGGATGGACACAGAAATCATACACAGATTTTACCTTCTTCTTTTCCAGAGGTAAAAGGCAAGCTTCAGGCTCCATGTGTGCCTTGTTGATGCTCCAGGCCAGATCCCATTGGCTGAGCGAGCCTGTTACAGGCTGCTCTGTAATGGCCTTACACATTGATAATCACTGATAAACCAGCTTCAAACACCTTTCTCCAATACTTTGTTGTCATAAGTAAACATAGTATACAAACAAACTGCCAGTGAAGGCAGATCTATGCCAAAACCCTCTGATTTTGAAACAGTGTGTGTTGGCTGCAGAGCAAAAAAGGAAAGGCTTAATTCCTCCCACGGGGGCAGCTGTGAAATCGTGATCAGCAGGACTGGTGAGGATGGTGAGCAGCTTTGTGAACTGCTGCTGCTGCTTGTGGTGCTTCTGGCCCAAAGGAGAATTTAACTGCCTGATCATTTTGACTCCAGCCCAGCACTGCCCTTCCTAAGAGGATAACTGGTGCCTTCCTTTGCTTTGCTTGCTTGAATTTCAGTAACTGATGCACAGGATGAGGCTTCAGAGTTGGGTTATGGTGATCTCAGACTGTCCTACTACTGAAATTGAAGTTGCCCTCTTTGCCTTCATCTTTCCACTGCCTCTTGTTCATCAGCATTAGCCATCAAATGGGTGTTTGGATGACTGGTGAAAACTAGTGTTTTCTTTCTTTTGAGGGTGGTTGTTTTTTAAGTGGATCAGATGACGGATCTGACCACAGCTTGCAGTGCAGGTGCAGAGCAGGAGCAAATGGGTTCTGAAGGATGGCTCTGGGAAAATGTGTGGGTCCTCAGGCTGTGGTGTGGGTCCTCAGGCTGTGGTGTGGGTCCTCAAGCTGTGGTGTGGGCACCCTTCACAGATACATAAGATCTGACAGTGAATTTCGGGGGTGGGGGAGGAAAGAGGTGGAGGGTCTACAGCTTCTATCTCAGTGCTACTATATCTAGACACTGAGGTTAGAAACACTCACAGTGACATTGGGTGGCATTGCAGGTTGTCATATACTATCCTTACATCCTGCCAGAAACCTCATCAGTGCAGAGTGTGGCTGTCCAGTTCAGTGAGGGTGTTGTGTGGAGTGCTCACGTATTCAGACCAGTATTGGACATAATTCTAGGCTTTAGGAAAAAATACTGATTTTATTGGGTTCATTGGACACAGTTGTTCCCACTTAACCCGGTAACAGCTGCTTGCTTTGTACTAAAGAGCCCGGATAAGAAACTGTCTAAAAATCCTATGAGTAGGTTGGAGTCAGGCCCATTCGGTGAGGCATCCCCACTGATACTGCTTTGAAACTCACTTTGTTATTTAGCTCCCCTCCTACCTGCCAGAACTGAGATTTGTTGGTCCTTGCATAACTCAGCAAGGCTTGTTTTTGCAGGCTTTTTTTGGATGAAAAGAAGGAATGACAGCAGAGTGCCGTGGAAAAGTCCTAACTGGGGATTGTGAGGTCAGACAGAGAAAGAGGACAAATCCCTGCCCCAGTGTTTTGTCCAACCTGTGCAGTTTGTTCAGCTGCTCAGCCTGGGACTGGCTCTCTAATTGAATGACACCAATTTAAATAAATAATCATTAAAGAACAACAATCACCTGAACCCTTATTCCCGACCAATGTAGAAGTGAGTTTGTTATCTACACAGAACTATCTGGTCGGGTTGTTTGTGTCAGCTGAATATAAAACCTGGCAAGTTCACACCCAGCTATTTACATCCTTATGTTAAGATCCAGGAGCATGTAAACTACAGAGAAATCATGCTTAAATTAACTGTGCTTAGCTTCCTCAACAGAGAATACAGGGGAGAAGAAGTATAGAGAGAAGTGATCTTTTCTTGTGTAATTTTATGTCTACTATGCTCTCACAGGTCAAGCAGCAACTGATTTGTTTCTGATTTCATGTTAGAATAATCACATGTGCACAAATATACAAAGAATAAAAGTTTCAGAGCATTCTGTATTGTTAGACTTTCCATATCCCAAATTCCCCATCGTGTTCAGTCCTGTGTAGATAGTTATAGTAATGATCTTTTATTAACTTGGCTGGAGTAACTGCCATGACTCTCAATAATGACATTAGTGTTTAGGTATTTGTATGTCTAAGCACTTACATAAGTAATCATATCACAATGTCAACTTATTGTACTTATTATTTTGCAAATGTTACAACCGCCACCTCCTGTTAAGCACAAAAAGGAAAAGGGAAAAAAAAAAGAAAAAAAAAAAAAGAAGAGAAGAAAAGAAAAAAAAAAAAAAAAAAAAAAAAAAAAAAATCAGAGCGCCTGAAGGAATCCTGCCGGTTTTAATTTATTGTTTTGTCTTAAACTCTCTGTGCTGTGAGCCAAAACAAACTAATTGCATCTACACTTTGAGGTAAAACGCTCATGTTAAACTCATCTCTGCCTCTGAGAAAATCAAAACATCTCTAAGCATAGCTGTGTTTGAAGGGATTGCACTAACACATAAGCCAGGCAAAGAGAAAGGGATCTGCTCTTCTGACAAGAAGGGATTATGTACTTTCAGTCTTTCCAGCAATGGTAGGAACTGAAAGTTCATCAGACTCCTTATCTGTGAGATAACCAGTCATGCCATTAAAGAGGGAGAGAGATAAGCAGAGGATAGGTGACTGGCAACAAAGTGGTTTCATGAACTGGCCTTTTGCCTAGGAGGACCTGCACTCAACAGTGAAGTCTCAGAAGAGTTGGTTTGGCCAATTTAATTTACTGCCTCCAATGAACCTGGGAGAGTACGTATAGTTCAGGAGGCTTTCAGGGAAGTCTTCAGAGAATAAAGCATGCTTTCTGTATTTGCTACATCCAAGATCACTGAGATTTCTTTTACAGCAAACATGTAAACTGTTTTTTATTCTATAGCTACCTATCATACATGTAAAACCGGGGAAAAAAAATTGCAGTAATCGTGTTCCAGAAAATCCTGACACAAATGCTGATGTGGTTTGTATGAAGGTGTTTTACACTTTACAGGTCCAGGTTTCAGACATTTGATATACCAAACTGGAACAGAATGCTGAACAAACCACTTCAGAATAAACATACTCTTAAATTTTCTGGGAAAAGCCTTTTTTCATACCTGGAGCTATGCACAAAAGGTATTAAAATTGATAACTTTCTTCACTGAGAGTATGGTGGGTCACCAGAACAGGCTCCCCAGGGAAGTGGTCACAGCACCAAGCCTGACAGAGTTCAAGGAGCTTCTGGACGATGCTCTGAGTCATATGGTTTAGTTCTAGATAGTCCTGTGGGGAGCTGGACTCAGTGATCCTTATGGGTCCCTTCCAGCTTGAGATAGTCTAGGACTCCCTGGTTCTGTGTAATGACCAGGAGAAGAAAAAGACACCATTTTCCTGTTTTCCCTGAGGCAACAGTAACATTCCCATTCATTTTAGTAGGCTGGGGTCAGACCTTGTGTCTGTGTTTCCATGTTTTTAAGTACAGCTCTCCTGAGAGGTAACAGCTTTATTACAGTTTTTAAGGGGACCACTATCTCAAATGGAACAAGTGAAAGTACAGTGTTTCATTGGTCAAACACAGGTACTATTGCTTTGTTATACAGCAAGCAGTATTAGCATATACTAAGAGTATACTAAGAGTAGCAGCATCTTTACAGGATTATAGGAATAGAGAAGTTTATTCATTGATTCTTTTTTTTCCTGGAATTTAACAACTTAATTAAACTACTTTTTTAAAAGAGGGGCACTCAACACATGCTTTAAAAATAAGAAATTTGGGGGGTAAAAAGCAGAGGCAGTATATCTTGCAGTTAAGGTGTGCCTTGCATCTTTCTGCATGTTACAAAAAAGAAGATATGGACCCCTTGATAATTCAGCAAAAGTCCACAGACAAGCCATCCAGAAGTTTTCATTTTAGCATCATCTCCAGCTGCTTTCTGCTACGGAAGGGCTGTATATGCACAAGAGCAAGTGACTGTGATTTAAGCTACACCATAAAATCCTAGCACATCCTTGTCAGGATTGTAACTACTGATTGTCCCACTTTCTTAACTTACAGGCTGTGTGAGGTGGTTTGTGCTTTTTTCCTCTGAGGGCTGATTTCCTATTATTTTCCTTCCTTTGTCACAAGTTGCCATAAACATAGGCTCTTATAGCATTGAGGAGCTGGGTTGGCATGTTCACACACTACCTTACCTCATGGAAACTTGTTCAGGTAACTCCTAGCCCAGCAAGACTGGACTCTGTTTGCAAAATGGAGTAAAGACCCAGATAAATCCAAGAAAATTGAACTTTATATAGTCTTTGTTATGACCATTGTTTAACCATCCTACTTGGAAGGCAGTTCCAGCATTAAAAACTGGAGGGGGTGAGGAAGAAACAATGCAACAATCTGTTTCTATCATAAAGCATAAATGTGCTTTGGGCCGATTCCATTCAGAGTATACAGATATTTTCAAGGAATTTAGGGCATAAAATCCCATTGAATCTCCTTGAGGGAAATAAAATCAATTGAAATTAGTCTCCCCCACACTTTGAAAGATCTGTGCTTAATTCTTTTTAGCTCTTTTAGAAGATCCAAGTCTGAATTATATATTTTCTGGGAATACTTTTATGAGGATTTTTGGCATGACCTTCTTCATACTCTATAAACAACATGTGATAAAATGTAAGAAAAAGGAGATAAGAGAACTGAATAGCAAAAAACTCCTGCAAATTTTTATTTTATTTTTCCCCACCAAAATGAAAAGGTGTCTCCAAAAAGAGTGCAAAATTTCTTCCTCTTTTATAAACCTATTGCTTAATGTATGTTCAATTTTCTTATTATTTCTATAGAATGAAAACGAAGAAAATAAAATTCCTGCAAAGGAGTACAGACATCCTTGTGTATTACAGACAAGGATATCCTAAACAAATTTTATATATCAAAAGCCAAATTTATCACTGATTTGGTACACAACTGACAATTTTTTGCCAATGATGACCCTTTCCTTTTTCATTATGTGTAGCATAATGCAAGTCAAAGAACTTTTATCAAAATATTAGGAAAAATTATAATGCAATAATTTATATAAATAAATATTGAAATTCTAGATCTAGGGAGTGCAGTTGGAAGAGAAACTCAGGTAGGAATAACGCAGAAAATGTGTGTCCAGCAGAGATTTGAAACAAAATAGAAAGATGATGAAGTGGAGCGGGAAGAAAAATCAAAGCCATGTCAGGAAGTCTTCTCACAAAGAGTGGTAATAGTGTGCTAAGAAGAAAGAGAAGGCCAGTAACAAGTAAACCAGATAGAGAAAAGAAAAAAGAAAGAAAAAAAAAGGGTAAAGCAATTTATTCAGCATGTAAGTGGAAAACATGGTCACATAGAGACTGGATGTGGCACTCAGTGCCATGGTCTAGCAACCGCAACGGTGGTTCAAGGGTTGGACTCGATGATCTCTGAGGTCCTTCCAACCCAGCCAATTCCATGATTCTATGATATGAGCATTTTGTCAATGGGACAGAGTGGCAGCCACAGTGTAGGTCACACACACGAGTGGGAGATGGCACAGGCTGTGAACCAGCTGAATGTCCAGGCTCTGAAGAGCTAATTTAAAGTTGCCTCTCCCCAGATCAAACCAGGCAGAAGAAAACTCCTGTCCTAGGGCTTTGTCACTCTTGCCAGATTAGTGTCACCTGCTCTTAACATCCCTCAGTGTTCCCATATCCCCCACAGGTAAGCAAAGGCTCTGTGTATTCACCCTCACTATCTGCAGCTTGTTGTTTTTTTTTTTCCAGCATTTAACTTGAATTTCCATCTTAAGCTCATTCCCTCTTGTGCACCCCAACAAAAACAATTTAATCCCCTTGTCTTTGCATTTACCTTTTATATCCTTAAAGACTATTTTGTCTCTTAAGTCTTCTTCTCTCCAGATTAAATAACAATGCTGCTTTCAGTCTTTTCTTGTAAATCACACTTTTCAGGCCTCAGATCAGCCTTGCTGCATTCTGTCCAATGACTCCACATCTTTCTTAGAGTCCTGTACTGGACAAAATACTCCATCAGAAACCTTTACGATGATGAGGAAGTTAAAAAGCTCAGTGTTTCATAGCTCTTATTATTATTACTAGTTTATTTGCATATTATGAGAGGATTATACACACCTGTCAAGCATTCATAAGGACAAGTTATTCAAAATAGTGTATTACTGTTGGGTTTTTTTTAATTAAAATCTAATTCTGGGTAGGAAAAAAAGTTGGTTTGTTATTACTATTATTGAAACTATATACTTAAGTGTATGGATTAAAAAAATCTAGTCAGTGTTTATCACAGTAAGATTTAACTATTCAAGTGACTTCAAAAAATGAAGATATTTCCCTTCCACGTCCATGCCAAGGAAAGCCATTATATATCCTGCTGTGGAATAGGAAAAGTCTGTTGTGAGGATAATGCAAAGCCAGCAGAGTCCCAGAGCCGAGCAGAAAGCCCAACAGAATCCCAAAAGCTGTGTTAAGGATGTGGGCCAGGCAAGCACTAACTCCCTGCTTGTTAGATACTCACAAAGTGGAGGGACTCCTTTCCCAGAAGGACATTTATGCAGGGGCAGAGGTGCCTTTTCTGCCTTCATGGAGAAAAGCTCACCCCAAAGCATCCCACAGATGTGGATACAAAAAGTGGAATCTGTCTGAATGAGGAGCAGTAGGTATTGCCTACTTTATGCCATCAGGTTGCTGTAAGCTGAGATAACACTGTCACAGACCACACTGGGCATCTTCCAGTCCAGTCTCCCCTGAGACTGCTCCTCAATGGAAACCAAAGCCAGGTGAGTGAGCAGAGTGAGCAGATTCACTTGGAAAGCCATGGCACTGTTGACTTGAGCTGAAATGCAGGTGCACATCCTAATGTAGGTGTGGGGTGTAGGTGTAGGCACCCTCTGTGTTTCACTCGTCTGATCACTAGAACTGGCTCGTGACAACTAACTTTGAACTTTCCTGACTGACTTGGTATTAAAGAGCAGATATTTTAACTGCCCATAACCAAGCAGAATGAAGAAATGGACCATTCTTACAGATAAGCAAGACACTGGTCATAAAGAAGGAAAGGCCACAAAACCACATCCAGAAAAACAAATAAATTCTTTCCATTATGAGTGTCCATTCCCCTTTTTGTTTGTAGTCAATTAAAAAAACGTTATAATCAGAAAGCAAGCAGGAAAGACTGATATTTAGCTTTTCTTTAGAGGGGAATGGTTCAAACTTCTATTTTCTTTTTAACCTCTTTGCATGTACTTAGAATCCTGAAGTGCCTGTCAAAGGTTTCCAAGCCACAGCCTTATCCAGTGACATCAAAAATATTGTCTTCAAAATTGCATGGATTTTTGGGACCTGTCTAGCACCCATGACTAGCAAAACAACCTTATGTGGTTTATGGTTATGAATCATCCTTGAACAGAACTAGACTGGTCATTAAAATGTATTTATTCCAGGAAAAAATCCTCTATGCCTGCTGGACAGCCCTAAGAAGTGAAACAAGATGATAGCTGTCAGGGTAAAATTTCAATTTAATTTAAATGTAAAAATCTTCAGAGATCTCTCTCCTTCTGAAAAGATCTCCTTGTTAAAAAGCTTCATTATCTGCTCCAAGGGCACCAGATCCAATTTACCTTTCCACAGTAAGGATCTCTCTGCAGAACAGTCTCCTACCTATTAGATTAGAGGGCACTTAGCCCTCACACTTTGGCTGTCCACTAGAAAGCAGGGAAGATGAAGGAATGTGTCGGAAGGTAGGAGAGTGAAAGCAAATTAGGATGTGGGGACATCAGCTAAGTACTCCTTATCTTTGTCGAGGGCCTAACCCAGTCTAAGAGCTTGTGCATATGAAGAATTCTGTAGAAGACACCAAAATGCCAGGCTCACCTTGCCTAACAGTGAACTGCAAAACCACACTATACATTCTGCACAAGGGAGTGACACTGCAATGTTAAGGTCCATTTCTTCAGAAAAAGGAATGACGAGCACTTCTCAGCTTCTTTGAATAAAAGCTGTTGGTGATTGTTCAAACAGGAAAACTTAGCCCGTGGACAGCCTGCATTCTCTGTCCATATCAGCTCTCATTTCATCACATGAGGGAGGGGAAGCTTACACATCCACATTACTTGATGAGCTTTAGGTAGTGTATCCTTGTGCTAGAGAGGTATTTAGCCACCCTTTCTGGAACATCCAAGCATTCCCAGGAACAACTCTGCAATGGGACTAATTCTAACCTTCACATTCCCAGACAGGGACTAGTCATATAGCAGTCAGGGACTAGCATGTAACCACCCAGATGCTTCTTGTTTTTGTTCTAAGACTTCCTTGTCTGCTGTTCTCATTGAGCTTCCCAGGCTGCATAACCACTGCAAGGCTAACAGGATTAAAAAGCAGCAAAAAATTGAGCCATTAAAGTACATGAAAATAGCTGGGATTATGAATGGACTGCATGCAGGTTAAATAAATATTGTTTAGTTTCTTAGCAAATCAGAATATGCTGCCTTTAAACTTTTCTTTATGGCTAAAAGTAGTAAAGACTCTTTTACCGGTTCCTGCTCCGAATGACGGTTGTGCGAGACCTAGGTCTGATGTTCCTGCAAGAGCAAGCCTTGTGTTCTAAAGCACAAAGGCAAAATATAGGGGGTTTTCTTTTCAAATAATATCACATTAAGTCACAAAACAAAAACAAAACAAACAAAAAAAAAAACCACCAAAAAAAACAAAACCAAAAAAACCAAAACCAGATCATATTCTACCCTTACCAAAATCATAACATTTCGTTTTCAAAAACAGTACAGGAGTTCTCTATGCTCCTCAAATTAGTAAAAACTTTGTAATTCTTTTAACTTAAAAAAGTAAAACAAATAAACCAATGGTTTTTATACTAAAAGTTCACTCTACAGCTGAACATTTGAGTGCCAAGTTCCATCCAGCATCACACTTTCACAGCCAAATTAGAAACTGTATACTTAGAAACCAGTGTTTTATGATAGGGTCCTTTGCCAGGCACTTCAGTAGAGCTTGGGCTACCAGCTGCTCTATTAATAAGCGAATGTTATTGAAAATAATAATAACCGAGCATTTGGAGCACTCTGTAAAAGCAAATTAAAGAATTTAGTGTACTGTGCACAATAGAGAGCTCAAGGGGTGAAACTCCCTTTATTGCTACAGGTGTACTCGACTTTACAAGAGGAAAAAGGCTTAGAGGAGAGCACTCACAAACCCGTCCAACTCCATCCAAGCAGCAAAGTTAACCTGCTAACTAGTTAGTGCATCCGAGATTACCAGCGTGCCCGGCAACTTCGGCGAGCTTGAGAGCCGTGTGGGAACGGGTGGCTGATACCCTCACACAAAGCAAAACGTCAGCTTCCAAAGTTAGTGCCTGGAAAAGCTAAAGTGCACAAAGCAAGCCATGAAAAGGCGATGTGGCTGTGCAGATCCTGGGTCTGTGAGTCAGCTTTCCAGGCGGGAGGTATGGCGAGGCGGAGATCGCTATCGGGCTAACCACTGTTCTTCGCCTACTTTTTATCTCTTCGACTCGCCATCTGATTATTAAGCTCAGCTAAAACTGAGAAGGAAAGGAGCTTCCTTCCTCGAAACTCACTTTAAACTCGGCTTTAGAAATACGAGAAGCATCTTAAAGCTGCTTGCACCGGAGATGAGGTGAGGTTCTGTCAGAATACCAGAAACAGGACAGTATTTGGAGTGCGTCTTAATAGCTTACAGTATAAGCAACCCGGCAGAATTCACACACGGGTATTGAGAGTCCAACACCCATCCTCCTCCCCCTATCCTTTAATATTTTTAAAAGCACTTTGATCTCGCTAGGTGGAATACAGCATTGCATTCTAGAAATTCTTGTTTAACCTCCGTGTGATAATGCATCTGCTCAGGTTTTCTTTTTTTCCCCCGATAGCAGAAGGAAAGATTGCGCCCTTGAATTTGCATGCGTCAGGAATTGACAGGTCAAAAGCAAGCAAATCACATTATACACGACTGTATTGTTATTGTATCGATAACAACACATTATCAGAACAATTAACACACTCGCACAGCTACGCCGAGATCACAGTAGTTGTTTAACAAAAATCCAGATAAGTAACTAAACTCCGATAAAGCCCTCACTTTTTGTGTTTGGGGATTTGAAGGCTCTCCGAGGGACTGTGTGTGTCTGTAAGCGCTGTGCGGGCAGCTGCTCCGCGCCGCACCGCGGCTGCGGATCCCCCCGCGGGGTGAACAGCCTCCCAACACCTCCCAACACTCCCCCCCCCCCCCCACCTCCACTGCTTCAAACTGAGGAGAGAGCTGAGATCCATCTAACCCGAGTCCAACCTTGCTCCAAGAGTAACTGCTAAGAGTTTCCATCACTTTGTGCAAACCCTCTTGAAAGGCGATTCCCAGCGAAAGGCAAAGCTCCTTTAGCTGCAAAGATCACCGAAATAACCATGTGTGGTTGCTTTAGTAGCCAGTGGTTACCGCAAGTGGGGGGGAATGGGGAGAGAATTAGCACTTTGGAAAAGAGACCTTCGAATATAGTATTTCATTTGCAACTAGAAAAAAATACAAATTGAGCCAGTGGTGAGCCGTTTATAAGTTTCAGATTGTGAAAGATCCGTGTACATTCATTGATGGCAAATAAATTTTATCACCGTTCTCACTGTTTGGAGGACTGAACATACTCAAAAACGTGAGCAGATGAAGTCGAGGGTTTGTAAATGGCGACATTTTTGGAAGACAGTATGAAAACCATGGAGATGAAGCATCTCCACTGAAAGTTACTCAAGTGCTTCTTTTCCAGGTCAGTTCACCTCTGTGCGACTCTGTGGGCACCTGCAAGCTGGCGGTTCTGTTGTCCTCGGAGAACTGCGGGGCCTCACACTCTGGTGACCACTCATCTCGAGGGCCTCCCCGGAGCCTGTGTGACACCCGTGGCGTGGGGGTACATCACTTCCCCGCGCAGTTTCTGCGGAACAGCTGCCGAGTCTGCCCGCACCCTGCCTCTGCCATTAGGGTGTGGGCAGATGCGGAGCTGCGTCCCAGCTGGTTCGGTGCGGCGGTACCCAGGGGCCGGCCCAAGGGCAGAGTCCATGGAAGGAGAATTCATGAGTGCAGGAACTGCCAAGCGAGGCCTCACCCATGTGCCCGCCTTGAGTGCTTCACGCGGCTCTGTCGCGACACCGCACTGTTGCGATCCCCTTTACACGGTGCTTCGCTCTCGCACCGAGAGGTGTAGGACGGGATGAAAGCAGCGTGGATGGCGTGAAGAGAAAGGGGCTGCCTGAAGCCGAGCCCAGTAAGGGCTGAGCCCTTCTCACTCCCAGAGCTCCTGGTGTCGCTGGCGGGAGTGCCATGGTGGTGGGAAGGAGAGTTGCTGCTGCTTCTCCCCCCTACTCCCAGCTCTCTCTATTAGATGTTACTGGTTCTCACCCTACTTGTGCTGGCGGCTGGAGACGTACAAACCGCGCTCTTGCCTTCTTGACCTGGACCGAGTTAGAGCGGGCGCTTCCACGCTGAAACCCAGCGATGCTAGGGGGAAGTCGATGTCTCCGGCATCTGATCTGTGGGGAGAGAAACAGGGGATTAGTCCTCGCCTCTTAGAAGGCAAACACAATAGCCTTACATGTGAAGGAAAGGAATAGAAAAAAAAAAACAAAAACCTCTCTTCCCCTGGTCAGAGGAGAGGATTTTACGCCATTGAAAACACAGGCTGCTCATCTCAGAGCAGAGAATCGCTGGCCGATGGGTTGATAACCTGACCTACAGGGCAGAGGTACCTGCAGCAGTTTTGAGCCCCTTTTGGTAGGGCTTCCACAGTACAGAAATATCAGTTCCCTGCTAAGCCTAAACGCCAGTCAGCGCCGGTATATATCTCAATCCCGCTTTTGACAACCGATATGAAGTTGGGTTTTGGTTTTTGTTTGGTTTTGTTTCAGGGCTAAATGCATTGGAGAAGGTCAAATATTGGCAAGGTGGCTTTGGAGATGGAGAGAATCACGTTTAAGTAGTACTGAATGCGTCGTAAAACAAGGAGAAGGTGCGATCTGTGGAGGAGCTGCTCGGTGTATTACAGAGCACTCCGGCCGGGGGAGCGGCGGGTACCTGCCGGTCTGTCGCCAGTTTAGGGTTCTCTCCAAATGTCCCGACATCATCCCGGGGAGTGCAGGGGTGGCGGGGGCGAGCAGGGGTAAGTGGCAGGGTAAGGAAGGAGCGAAGCCCCTCCACGGTCGGAACGGGGAGGCCGCCGCACAGCTCCGGTGGCAACCCAGAGGCTGGAACCGGCTACAGGGGACAGGAGCGACGGCAGGCATCGTGGGAAGCAAGTCCCTGCAGAGGAGGGACAATCTGACAACAAATTTCCACCCCGACCCCTATAGCGGGTTCTACTGGGGGTGGCGGGGAGGGCTGGGTGGCACTGCCGGGGGGTGGAGCTGCACCCCCCAACTTGTGCATCACCCCCGGGCAGGCCGGCTGCGGTTTTCCCTTAAAAAGCCGGAAAGTGGCGGAGGTGTCCCGCGCAGAGCCCATCCAGCTGCCAGCAGGGGAAAGAGTTAATGTTTTATTGGAGTCGGCACTTCCACATACCAGAGGGGTAAGTCAAAACCGACCCGCCGAAGCACAAACAAGGAGAGCGAGTTCACCCTGACTGACGGGCGGCCGGCGGGGGAAGGAAGACGGCCGGGGAGCGCGGGCTTGCGGCACACACGTCAGGATGCGGGGGACAGAGCGGCCACGGACACACGCGTGGACTTTCCCGGGTCACCACCGGCTGCGGGGGCTGGGGGTGAGCGCGCTCTGAAGAGAAGCGCTCCGCCCCCCTGCTCCGCGGGGATACCCCCAAAACACCCAGAAACATCCCACGAGCACCCCCCACCCCCTGAACTATACCGAAGAGCACCCGGCACCGGCGGGGATAAGAGCGGAGGGGAGGGGGGTTCGGACCAGGACGGGGATCACGGCGCATGCGCGACATCCCAGCCCGCCCCGACGTGAGTCTAAAGGGAGGGGGCGGGGCAAGGTTTGGCCCCGCCCCCATAGGCTCCGCCCCCCTCCCCTGCCTGCCCGCCGCGCGCGGCGCGGGCAGGCCGCGTGCAAACATATAGGGCGGCGCGCGGCGCGGGGGCATGCAGAGCGCGCGCGTTACCTGCCGCCGCGCCGACGGGGCGAGAGGAGGGGGCGACTGCGACGGCCGCCAGCCCCTCCGCCGCCTTTATAACCGGGTCGGCGGCCCGCCGGGCGCGCACCGCCGGGTATTTTAATTAGGACACTCTCCCTCCCCTCCCTCTCATAACTCCCCCCCCCCCCTCTCGCCACCCCACCCCCCCATACACACACACTCTCACACTCGCACACCTCCGCCTCCTCCTCTTCCTCCTCCCTCCGCCCGCCCCGCCGCCCCTCCGAGTCGTCGGCCAAGAAAACCCAGAGAGACCTGGCGGCTGCCGGAGAAGGGGGAGCGGCGCGGCAGGCGGAGCGCCCCGCAGCCCGCCCGAAACTTGGCGAAGTTTGTCCGGCGGCGGGAACCAGGAGGCCGCGGCGCCCGGCGGCCGCTTGCCACCCGCGCCCGGCGAGTATGTGCGAGGAGCGGGCGGCTCGTCGCGCCCCCGCGGGCGGAGCGGGGCAGCTGTGAACCGGGCGGCCCGCACCCCCCCGGGGGCCTGCCCGCACCTCCTTAGCCACCGACGACCTCGTCCCGCCCGGCCCGGCACTGCGCCGCGCCGGGCTGCCCCCCGAGCTCGGCGGGCGGCGATGGCTCCGGGCAGATTCTGACCGCCGCCCCGTCCGGGGCTCGCCGCTGCACCGAAGATCGCCGAGGAGCATCGCGCCTTCAAAAGCGAGGATCCGTCCTGCCCCGCGTCTCTCCCCGCCACCGGCTACTGCTCTCGCCGTCGAGACTTCCCTGCCGTCCCGCCTGGACTCCAGTCGCTGCCTGTCGCCGCTCGCCCCGAGGAAGAGCCCTGGCCCGGAGATCGGCAGCGCGGAGAGAGGCTCCGCGGCCCAGGCGGGGAGAGGCTCCCGTCCCGCCCGCCGTAGCTCCCTGACAGGGAGGCACCACTGAGCCCGGAGCGGGGCCGCCGGGGACCGCCGCCCCGCACCAGCCGGAGCCGGGACCACCGTAGCGGGGTACCCGCCGAGATTGAGTTTGGAGGAACGGAGCGCGGCGGGGGCGAGGAGGAGGCGGGAGAGTCACCCGGAGGAGGCGGCCGCCAGCGCGGGGCGGGCGGCGGCTCGCCGGGGCAGCGGGGGGACACCATGTCCAAGCCGGTGGATCACGTCAAGAGGCCGATGAACGCCTTCATGGTGTGGTCGCGGGCACAGCGGCGGAAAATGGCCCAGGAGAACCCCAAGATGCACAACTCGGAGATCAGCAAGCGCCTGGGCGCCGAGTGGAAGCTGCTGACCGAGTCGGAGAAGCGGCCCTTCATCGACGAGGCCAAGCGGCTTCGGGCCATGCACATGAAGGAGCACCCCGACTACAAGTACCGGCCCCGGCGGAAGCCCAAGACGCTGCTCAAAAAGGACAAGTTCGCCTTCCCCGTGCCCTACGGGCTGGGCGGCGTGGCGGACCACGAGCACCCGCACGGACTGAAGGCGGGCGGGTTGCACGGCGGGGCGGCCGGCGGGCTGGTGCCCGAGTCGCTGCTGGCCAACCCCGAGAAAGCGGCGGCCGCCGCCGCCGCTGCCGCCGCCCGCGTTTTCTTCCCCCAGTCGGCCGCCGCCGCTGCTGCAGCCGCCGCTGCGGCCGCCGCCAGCAGCCCCTACTCCCTCCTGGACCTGGGCTCCAAAATGGCCGAGATCTCCTCCTCCTCCTCTTCTTCGGGCTCGGGGCTGCCCTACGCCTCCTCGCTGGGCTACCCAGGCGCCGGCGGGGCGGGCGCCTTCCACGGGGCCGCCGCCGCTGCCGCCGCCGCCGCGGCCGCCGCCGGGGGGCACACGCACTCGCACCCGTCGCCCGGTAACCCGGGCTATATGATCCCCTGCAACTGCAGCGCCTGGCCCGGCCCGGGGCTGCAGCCCCCGCTGGCATACATCCTCCTGCCGGGCATGGGCAAACCGCAGCTGGACCCTTACCCCGCAGCCTACGCCGCGGCCCTATGACCCGCGGCCGGAGAATGCCCGCGCAGAGCCCCGGCGCCCGTCTGGATGGCTGCCGGTGCAGACGTGGGACCGGGGAGCGGGGAGAGCCGCCGCCGGTGGGGGCCGGGGCAGGCGGCGGCGCAGAGCGCCGGAGCTGCCGCTGACCTGTTGCGCGTCGCCCGCCCTTGGCCGCGTCCCCGTCCGCCGTCCCGCGTAGAGCTTTTGTGTGTTGCATGCGGTCTTTGCAGATAGCCGAGCTGAAAAAAAAAAAAAAAAAAAGAGAAAATTAAAAAAAAAAAAAAAAAAAAAAAAAAAAAGAGAAAAAAAGAAAAATATTAAGAAAAAAACATATCCGCCCTGCCCTGCCCCAAAAGTTTTTATTCGGGACAGCCAAGGGGGACTTTTGTCCCCCTCCATCGGCTCTTCCTGGCCGTGCTGCTCTTTCTAGGGCTGCTGGTTCTCCTCTTCCTCCTCGTCCTACGCCGTGCTGAGCTCGGAAAGGTCCCGCTGCATCGCGCCGGAACGAGGGGGTGGGAGAAGTGGGGAGGAGAGGCCGGGGAAGGGCGAGGTGCGGCCCCGGTAACGGAGAGGGCCGCTGCCTGCCTGGTTCACAGCCCCTCGTGTGCGGGTGGAGCAGGGTCCACGCCAAGAAAGAGTCGGTGGTGTGGGGTGGTGGGATGCTGCCCGGGTTCCTGCCACCCACTCCTGCGGGACTCTTGACAGGCGGGGGTCAGGGTTTCCACGAGAGGAAAGACGCGTGACTCCCGGTCCCCGTGTCCTCCCACCCTCCCCTCCAGTCAATAAGTCTCACCCTCAGACTGTAAATTTGTATATCTCTGTGGAAACGTTAGATCTCGGATTGAAAACTCTTGTTACTTACTTCGCCCACGGTCGGTTCACTTTTAACCTGGAAAAAAAAAACAAAAAAAAGAAAAAAGAAAAAAAAGAAAAAGGAATGCCTTTCAAAGGGAATAAAAATATTGCGGGACCACTCGGAATCGCAATATTATCTAAGGTTAAATCAGACTTTTTTTGTCTGAGTGATAATTATCTATTTATTATTTAGCTGAACTGAAACAGAGCTTTGCTTTGAAAAAAGAGTATTCTCATTTAAAAGAAAATCTGTCTCCCCCGCCAACATGAAGTGTCTCACATGCGTTTTGGAGTACCCTACCCTGTTTAGCTTATTTTAGAGTGACTGCAATTCAATTGCAAATGGCAACTAAAAAAAAAAAATAATAATAAAACAAACAAAAAAACAACAGAAAACAAACCACAACAAATTTTGGAGAGAAAAAAAAAATCCTCCATCAGTTTAGAATTCTTTCTTTTTTTTTTTTTTTTTTTTTGTTTACCTTTGTAATGTGTATATTTTGACTAATGTTTGTGAATGAAGCTGGCTAACATGTATTTAGTTTCATTTTGGCTTTCTGTAATATAAAGTAAAAAAAAGATTAAGTATTGGTTTTAACATCTACGTGTAAATGGATTTCTTGTGTGATCTTCTAATTTAAAGTTAGACGTCTAAACTATATCTGTAAATTAGATTCCGACTACCACTCTGTTCATTTTTGAACAAAGAGTTTAAATAAAGCCTGAAGCAGGGAAAAGAGAAAATCCTCTATTTCTTGTTGAATTACTAACAAGATTTTTATCTGAATTGCCCTTACGTGCCTGGTCCAGGTGAGGTGTAAGGTATCTTCTAAAGGCTGTCTTTGTTTCACTTTTGAATAGATTTACTAGGAAATCTAAATCAAGCCATTGTTATTCAGAGCCAAGACCCTGATTTATCACATTTTTAATCGTGAATAGGAAAGAAGATGAAAAAACCCTCAAGTTGTCGTATTTAAAAAAAAAAAAAAAAGTTATTCATGGACCAGCAGAACAGAGTTCACTGAATATACTGAGGCCGTTCAAAGCATTTCATCGGTTTCCAGTAACATTTTCATAGTGGAAGGTTGCCTGACCACTTTATCTGGTTAGCCTAAGAGCTTCGCCACTTTAACCCCTGTAATTTGTTCACCTATCCAAGCAATATAGCTGCTTGCTGCTTTTTTTTTTTTTTTTTTTTTTTTCCCCCGGAATATTTTTCGCGGGGCTGCCCAGTGATTCCTACCTGCAACCTAACACCGTTTTTGGTTTGGTTTGAGTGTTTGGGGTTTTTTGTTTGTTTGTTTCTGGTTTTTCTTCTCCTCTAAACAGCTTTCCTCTTTTTAGCGCCCGAAAATGGTGTTTTCAGATGTAAATGTGGCACAGCTCTGCACTGGAGTTCACAGGCAAGCAGGGAAAGGGGAGCAGGATGAAACGGTTCATCCTTTGAGCGAGGGAATTTGGGGCATCGTACGACCTGAATATCTACAAGGCAATAAAACCGAGATAGTCACCTTACTGAGGTGGCAAATCCCGGCTCTTTTTAGATGTCTGTGTGCATATATGTGTGTATATATATATATATATTTATATATTCTCCTCCGGAGTGGTTGATTGCACTCTTCATTGTGACAATAACAATAGCTCCTGAGCAAATGCCTTCCAAATCAGCCTTCGCCTTGAAAATACGTTCATAAAGTGGAAAGTTTGGGAGATTTGCGAACAGCCTGTTCGTTTGACCCTGATTCACTAATTAAAACGATCCTGCTTTTGTTATTCCCCCAGCGCTTTGCAATATTATAAGTTAATTCATATGGTTCTGAGCGATTATGCAAAACTAATTTGGACTGTCCAGGGGTAATTATCCCTGACACGGTTAATTAAATCCTTTCAGGGCTCCGCCATTCCCTTTTGTAGCAGCCCATCACTTCTCAACACGGAACTTCCTGCCGCTTCCCTGGAAGTCACCCCAGCCCTAAATCTTAGTGACCTCCCTGCTCCTTCCATCTCTGTCCCAGAGACCCGGA